>NC_034597.1:56048689-56083590 GCF_900095145.1 Mus pahari | reverse complement strand
GCTCTTACCCACTGAGCCATCTCTCCAGCCCGCCTCTGCATGATTTTATGCTTCCGTTCAGGAATCGTTTATTTTATACTTATTTTGTCCCCGTATCCTCTTTCTTTTTCTTCTTTTAAAAATCAACTTTTGAACCATGTTTGTGCCTAGTGTCTGTGGGGGTCAGAAGCATGGGGAATCCTTTGGAAGTGTAGTTACATGGGGATGGTTGTCACTCCCCATGTAGGTGCTAGGAGCATAACCCAGGTCCTCTGCAAGTGTAGCCCGTGCTCTTGCCTGCTGAGTCATCTCTCCAGTCCCATTTCCTTTTCCTTAGCGTTGTGTCAATCGGAGACTTTATACCAGTATCTGCTGCAGATCTGCAAAACGCTCAATTTTCCACTTTTGTTAAACATATATATTTTTTAAACAAGGTTTCATATACCCAGAGTTATAGCTGAGGAATTTCATATACCCAGGGTTATAGCTGAGGAATTTCATATACCCAGGGTTATAGCTGAGGAAGCCCTTTAACTTTAGATCCTCCTGCCTCCACCTCTCCATTGTGAGATTACAGGCCTGCACCACCACAGACCTGTATGTGCTAGACAAGAGCTCTACCAGCTGAGCTACTTCCCCAGCTCTGTAAGCCCCTTTGCGCCCGTTCTTTATGGTGACACTGTGAGCTTCTGTTGAACTTGCTGTGGCACTTGCTGGTGTTGACTGTTTACACCAGAGGCTTTCGGAATGTGTCAAATTATCCTCATTCTGTGTAGCTGAATTGATCGCCTACGAGTTCTGTTAGACTTTATCTGGGAGTGTCTTTTCTTCGGGTGACTGTCATGGTGGGAGGGCATGGCATGTTGGCAGCACTGGGTACCTTTGGTAGGTGCTTCCCTTGCCAGATGTATGAACAGATGAGAGAACGGCGTGTGCCTCTGTGCTTTGGACATAAGCTGTATTTACAGGTGGGTTTGGGGTGATCTGTTGCTTAGGCTGCGTTAATCGAGGGGTGGACATGTGATCCAAATTAAAGCAATCACATATGTCATGTTGAAATTTAAAATTAGAAGCTGTTGGAGGCAGAGCCCCGCTGGCAGATGCTGGGTCACTAGGGGCTAGTGGCACAACAGAGCCTCTGTCTCCTAATTTCCTATCCTAATTCCTTAGGGCAGAATCGATCTCGTTATATGGTTGTTAAATCACAATGCAAACCTATTTCTTTTCTTTTCTTTTTCTTTTCTCTTTTGTTTTCTTTTCTTTTGTTTTCTCTTTTCTTTTCTCCTTCCTTCCTTCCTTCCTTCCTTCCTTCCTTCCTTCCTTCCTTCCTTCCTTCCTTCCTTCCTTCCTTTTTCTGAGACAGGGTTTCTCTGTGCGGTCTTGGCAGTCCTGGAACACCAGTCAGACTGTCTTTGAACTCACAGAGATCCCCCTGCCTCTGGGTCACCACTGCTGACCACCTATTTCTGATTAAGTTCTGAAATGCAAGGTAGGGACGAAAAGCACTGTAAAAGTTTCCCGTAGGGTGAGGCCGGTGGGAGCTGGCTTTGTTGTATTCTGACTTCAGCTCCTTTCTAAAAGAAAGAAAACACTGTGAATATGATAAAGCTTTTTGAGCCTTAAATTTTGATGAAGAGCTAAGTCCATGGAAAGAATAAAAAGGACTTGATCCAGGGTAGGTATTAGAATTTTGAAAGATGGGTGGTGGAGACCCCGAGGTCAAGGCTTTAGGTCTTAGTGACTGAATGTAAGAGTAAAGAGAAACAGTGAAGGGTATGCCAGGTTTGGAGTTTGTGTCTTGGGAAAGATGAAGGTAAAGTCGTTATAAACCAGGACATTCTGGGAGAGCAAGGAGGAAGGGATAGAAACGAATCCACTGTGAGAAATAGTAAATTTAACATCCTGGTGGAATACCTAGATTGTTCTCGTCAATACCAGGTCAGGATGGTTTTGAGTCGTGGACTCTGCCATGCCCTCTGTGGTCCCAGGCCTCTGCTTCCTGGAGCTTCCTGAAGTTTCATTTTCCCCTCTGTAGGGTGGTAATTCCTAGCCAGACTAACATGAGGCAGCTGGCATGTAAAGGGTGTAACCTACTGCCTGATAATTAAGTATTCATAAAATATGAATTTGGGGGATGTTGCCGCTGTGATGGTATCTAGGGCGCTGCTGCAAAACAAGGAGTGGAGTCCTGCAGTGGGGGAACTGCTGTCAATGGAACTGATATCCAGCAACCGCTTACAGTGACAAGAAGTATTAGGGAAAGCCAGAGTCACACTGCCAGTTTGGCACACATTTTAGAAGGAGCTGGGGTAGGAGACTGACAAGGTTGAGAGGTCCTGGGTGACAATCAGAGAGCAGCAGCCAGATGTTATGTCCAGTAAGTTCCACAGGAATCTCCTTTTTCTCCCTAAAGCTTAGGTACAGTTAAAATCAACTCAGTCAGAGGTAGAAGCATCAACGTGTTGTGTTACTGAGGTCCACAGGATGACTAAGTCCACCAGGCAGCTGTTATCTGCAAGTCTGCTCTTGCCAACATGGAGATGAACCAACCCCTGGAAATTCTTTTTTTTTTTTTTTTTTTTAGTTTTTTTTTCCAGACAGGGTTTCTCTGTATAGCCCTGGCTGTTCTGGAACTCACTTTGTAGACCAGGCTGGCCCCCGAGTCAGAAATCCGCCTGCCTCTGCCTCCTGAGTGCTGGGATTAAAGGTGTGCGCCACCACACTTGACACCCCTGGAAATTCTTACCTTGCCTCCTATCCTGTCCCATTGTTGGGCTCTTCCTACTGCCGCCGCCGCCGCCACTACTACACATCTCTGGAAGGAAGCCAAGTAGACGAACTGCTGAAGGGAAGTTCAAGCCGAACAGACAAAGCTTTCTCCATTTTTCAGTTCTCCAGTTCATAAAGTTTGTTCCTACTTCCCTGACATTTCTCAAAACAAAAAAAAAAGGAAGTCATTCTATTTTGATATGCCAGTGGTGCAAGTAGAGATTGTGTGTGTGTGTGTATGTGTGTTTCTCCTTAAATGGAGAGAGGAAGAGGCTGGCATGAATGGCAAAGAAAATAGTGATACAGAGATGTCTTTGGTAGCAGAACCTTTCTAGGCTCTTCCGTGCTTAGCTTGAGAGGGGGAGGGTCCTGGAAACGCAACCCGCCATCAAAACCACCCTGAGCCAGATGCTTTTGGGTTCTCACTTCCCAAATTCAAAGAATGAAATTCATGTACTACAGAGGGGGTAAAATTTAGGTGGAAAAAACCAAAAACCTACTGTAGGGAGAGAAAGACAGAGGAGCTCCTGTACAGCGGGAAGGGTCTCCCCCCTCCGGGGGGAGCTGGGACCCCACTGAGCTCCACTGCCTGCAAGTTAATTCAGCGTTAGCGGATGGAGGCAGGAAGGAGGAGGAGCTGCCCAGTCCAGTTTTCATGCCAGGTGTCGAGGTCCTTGGCAATTTGGGTCATAGCCTCAGTATGGCTTCCAGGAAAAGGGTAGGGGATGAATGATGACCTCTTTTCTGGCATCTCTAGCCTGGTGGCACTTGGCTTAGGTACTTGTGGCATCTTTGACCTATTTCCAGCCAATAGCCAAGAAAAGGCCAGTCACTCCCTGCACCCTACGTTGTCTAGTCAATTTCTACCTCCTGCACTCATCAGTAGTTGAGAGGAGCGTTACATGTCCCCAGAAAGGGAAGGAGGAAGGATGGTTTGATGGTTAGTTGTTGTCAACTTGACACAAGCTAGGATCTTCTGAGAAGAGGGAACCTCAGGTGTGGGTGGGTGGCACATGCCTTTAATCCCAGCAGAGGCACACAGATCTTTGTGAGTTTCAGGCCAGCCTGGTCTACATAGTGAGTTCCAGAACAGCCAGAGATATGTAGAGGGAGATCTCAGAATGTCCTCCCCCATGTGGAGAGAGAGGGAGCAGGAAGTGGGGAAGGGGGAAAAAGGAAGAAACTCGGCTATTAGATTGGCTCGTGGGCAAGTCTGGGGCAGACCCAGCCCATTGTGCACAGAGCCACTCTTGGGCAGGTGGTCTCTAGTGTAAGAAAAAGAAAACTGAGCCAGCGAGCAGCCTCACTCCACGGCCTCTGCTTCAATTTCTGCCTCCAAGGGCCCTGCCCTGCTTTAAAGTTTCTGCTTTGGCTTCTTTCAATAATAAACTGTGACTGGGATGTGTATGCCTAATAAACCCTTTCCTCCCCAAGTTGCTTTTGGTCGTGGTGTTTTATCAGTTACAGGAGAGTAAAATAGGACAGGTGAGGGAAAGAGCGGAGGCTGACCTGGAGATGAGTGGAGAGATCAGGAGATAAGGAGATGGCTCCAGAAAATAGACTGTCAGGGTTTTTAAAAAGTTTTGTTTTGCCGGGCATGGTGGTGCACGCCTTTAATCCCAGCACTCGGGAGGCAGAGGCAGGCAGATTCTGAGTTCGAGGCCAGCCTGGTCTACAGAGTGAGTTCCAGGACAGCCAGGGCTACACAGAGAAACCCTGTCTCGAAAAAAAAAAAAAAAACCTAAAAAAAAAAAAAAAGTTTTGTTTTGCAAAGGGAATGGTTAACTCACACTGTCCTCCGTGGGAGTGCAGTCCTGTTTCTCAGCCTCTCTGTCCCGTAGTTCTGGGTGCTCCCAAGAAGGGCAGGTGGAAGGGTCAACAGCTGTGAAACCAACTCTGGGGCGCAGTTCTCCTAAAAGTAACAGACCACCCAAGCACAGGGATGGAAATGAGCCAACCTAGCTGGGTCTGTCTGGATTCTGTGGAGGAAGCCCTGGGGCAACAGCCTTGTTTTGGGGACTCAAAGAAATACATCGAAGCAATCTGACTTTAGACTATACTACAATTGTTAATTTTAAAAGATGATCTTGAACTGTTTTCTAAATTAACTCTGGTGACCTCGTGCCATTTTTAAGATTGATCCTGTCTCCTCCCTCTTTCCCTCCTTTCTCTCCCCCTCCTCCCCGCCTCTCTCCGCCCCCTCTGAGGTCTCTCCCCTCCCCCTCTACCCCTCCTCCCCGTATTCTCTCTCTGTAGTCTTCCCAATTCCCACCACAGGGCCTGGCTTTAAAGTATTTAAAGGATATTCCTTTTAGCCTAAAACTTGCAAGTTGATTAATCTGTTTTGCAAAGCCGGGGATTTTTTTTCCCCCCTAAGCATCCACTCAGCCCCGCCCTTTATTTGTAGCTAAATATTTAAAAGTGTTTCAGCACTGTGGGTCATTGCTAGCACGGGCTACCCCATCTGGCCATGGGCTTATTTTTAGATTGAGGGTTACCCAGATTAGTGGGGCCTCTCCTCCAGGCTCCTGGCCCTCCTCACAATCACTGGCACCCAGCCTGCGCCTGGGACCCTGGAGGGCAGAGCCCACCGCCCCCTCCGCCTGTGCTTTCGGACGCGTCCGGAAAGTCACGAACACCTCTGCGCTTTCCTCTCGCCGGCAGACGCAGGTTCGGCCGTTTCCGGCCCATCTTCGGCAAGTTCCGCCGGCGCCGGTCGGAAATGGCCGCCGGCCGGCAGGGGGAGCGGAGGATCCGGCGCGGCCTGGGAGGCGCGCAGCCGGCGGCCAGAGCGGCTTGTGGGAAGCGGACTTTCAGGCAGGCAACGGCGGTGGCTCGTCCCTGACTGGAAGCCGGTAGGAGTCCGGGCGGCATGGAAGCCCGAGGACCCGGGCAGGGCAGGAAAGGCTGGTGGGAAGCACCGGGGGCAGCCTTGAGCTTGCGGCCGTGGCGGGCGGGGGCACGAACGGCGGTGCCTGGGAGCTGCTGCGGCGGCGCAGCCGGGTAGGCCTGCCCCGCGCGGGGGCCTCGCTCCGCCGGGGCCGGGCACTAGCGGCCCACGGGAGCATCTCCCGTGGAAGCGCAGCCTTCACCTCCCCGCGATCACTCCCACATCTGGCCGCTTCTCTCGGCACAGCTGCGCGCCGCTGCCCGTCGGGCTCTTCTCTCCAGGTGGCCACTTCCTGCCAGGGGTTCAGGTGCTGCTGTGTTCTGTGTCCTCCCGGGGCCTGGGTGTGCCACAGCTGAGGGATGGGGGTCCCCGTGACGCCCTACATAGAGTGACTGTTCTGTTGGCGACAGCTCCAGGTCAGAGCCTGAGAAGCCAGGCAGCACCGAGTGCTTGCCCTAGTCCATAGTGATCAGCGGCTTAGCCTCGTTGAGATATCCATGGCCCTTAGCCCCCTGAAAGCCCATGGGTGTCAGCCCCCAACCTAGACCGCTGCTCTTTAAATTCTCAAGGCCTTTAATAGGTCCTCTTCTTTTGGGGAAGAGGAAAGTCAGTATGTGATTAAAGAGGTGGCGTTAGCGGTTCTTCACTTTTGTTCTTGTTCCACTTGGAGAATCTGGCATTTCAAGGCTGGACTTCTTGATCCCTTCTCCTCTACCCTCCCTCCCTCCCCATCCATCCATCCATCCATCCAAGCAGGCATGGAGGTTCCTGTCTATTGCTCAACAGTTAGCTTTCCCCTCTGACTCAGTGACTATAACTCTCTGTAGAGTCTGGGATGGTGGTTCCTCCCAGGGGCATTGATAATCTTGAGTGAAACTAGACTTTCTCAATAGCTTATTCCAGCAGAGGACTTTTACATAAATCGCAATGAAAGAAAAACCACTTTCTTAAACTCTTATTTGGTGTGTTAAACATATCCATTTCCTGTGAGGATTTTCAGATCTTTGCCCATGGAGAGCCTGAAGAGCCTGAAGGGATGATGAAGTTAGTCTAAATGCTTTCTGGAGGAGACTAGAATTGTGGCTATTAAGAATTGTGTGTGGGTTTTTGTTTTGTTTGGTTGTTAGACACAGGGCCACACGGTAGCCCAGGCTGACCTGGAGTTCTTGGTGAGCCTGTTGTTTCAGCCTCTGCAGTGTTGGGATTATAAAGCTGGAGCCTCCAAATCCAGACCTAGCATCTTCAGAATTCTTGAGACACAGGTTTGGACACCAAAGGTGACAGTAGAACTAACAAAAAGCTTGTGTGTGTGTGTGTTTATTCTCTCATCCTCACTTTTCTAGAAGAAAAACCGTTATTAAATACCTGTTGTCTGTTGGAATCTCTTAGTGATTAGGTCTGGGAGTGGAAAAGACCCAGTAACTAGGTGGGAGAGAAAAATGGACTCTAGGAGAGAGGGGGAGGTCTAAAATAGGCTGGCAGCTTTCAGAAGGAAGTGTGCAGGTTGGAAAACACTGTGCTGTGTGAAGGCGCTAGGCCAGGGTGTGGTGTGTAGGCAGGCAAGAGGCTCACCAAGAGTTCCAGGCCAGCCTGCTATAAGCCATGATCTCTAGCCCAGTGGGAAAGGCCAGTAAGGGTTAGGGTTAGGGTTAGGGTTAGGGTTAGGGTTAGGGTTAGGGTTAGGGTTAGGGTTAGGGTTAGGGTTAGGGTGGGGAAGGAACTAGGCAGTGAAGCAGGTCCTGTCAGTTGAGTGACTTGAGTTGGTTTGCTTTTTTACCTGTGGAACCCAGGGCTTCCCACATGCTGTACGGCACGCCCTCTACCGCTCAGCTACAGCCTTTGCTTTGGTGGTGACTGGAGAGGGGTTAAAGGTATTGTTTAAAGCAGAATAAGGTCTTAGAAATAAGAGTGTCTCCCCAGATGGAGTCCCGGTGCGGCTCTGTCTCTGTACATAGTTCCGTGTGAAGCAAGGACTAAGAACCAAGGCTCTTCCATCAAAAGTTCTAAAACTACTCGCTGATATTTGCTGGAGAACTAAGTTGAGTTGAGAAAGTTCTTGGTCAGTTGTTCCTTTCCAGCTCCACTAGCACACACCTGAAACCAGAACTTGCTAGGTGCACCTGGAGTCCAAGGTCAGCCTTAGCTACAGAAGAGAGTTTGGAGAGGCCTATGTCAAAAAATAAGCCAACAAAAATTTTATTTACATTCATTTCCTTTTCCTTGTGGTGTCTGCTCCCTTTGAGAATCTGTGATAACGGGACAGCTGAGCAAACAGAAAAGACTTTTCACGTGTTATAGGTTCCATGAAATAGCAGATTGTGTGCAGATGAAGTGGGGAGCTCAAGGACAGAGGGAGACTAACATGTGAGCATTGTCTTCTCCTGCCTGAACCTCTTAAGACGAACCTTGTGTGATTGCAGTCTTTCAGGTGTCTCGGGTGATGTAAGTAGGTGTAAAAGAAGCTGGATCTTTAAAAAAAGGAAATCTCTATTAAAATTTATTTTTATTTATACGAGTAGACTGTAGCTGTCTTCAGATACACACTCAGATCCCATTAATCAGATCCCATTACAGATGGTTGTGAGCCACCATGTGGTTGCTGAGAGTTGAACTCAGGACCTCTGGAAGAACAGTCAGTTCTCTTAAACGCTGAGCCATCTTCTTAAAAAAAAAAAAAAAAAACCTGTAGCCTTGAGGTGCGGAGGGATAGAGAGGCTTATTTAATAGTGTGGTTCCTCTATGTAGTCCATAATGTGCGGTGTGGAGTATTGCTCAGAGGCATCCAAATGACCCATTAAAATCCCAGGGATGGAGCCATCCAAAGGAGAACAGCACATACATGATAGAGTGTAGACTCTAATCTATTTAGTAGTTACTACCTGCGTGTATCCCAGAGAACAAGTCAGTGTTTGCAGTAAAGTGTGGAAAAGCATGTGGTCTAGGAAGCCCCGTGTCTGTCCTAAAGAGTCAGCACCATTTGTATATTCTTCCATTCGGCTGGGCCCAGTAACTTTGAGACTGACTGGCCATGATGTTAATGATTAACATCCTGACAGTTGCTTTGTGGACACTTTACCCTGTAATCTTGTCCTCTCACGTGTTATCATCTGAAGTGTTCCCAACTTCTTTAAAATATTTTTCTCAGCAGAGATATTTTATAGCCCAAGGGAGGAATATAAAACAGAAATAGGTTGGGAATATGCCCTCGGTCTATGTAACTAACTGGACAGCTAAGCTGTGTAAGCATATGGGACTGGAGAAATGGCTCAGTGGTTAAGAGCACATACTGTTCTTGTAGAGGATTCAGGTTCAGTCCCTCAACACCCTCAACATCAGGTTGTTCACAACAGCCTAAATCTCCTGGCTCAGGGAGCCAACACCCTTCTGACCTTGTCACATACACAGACACACAAATAATAATTGTTTAAAAATAAATTTAAGGGGCTAGAGACCTGGCTTGGCAGTTATGAGCACTGCCTGCTCTTCCACAGGTCCTGAATTCAATTCCCAGCAACCACATGGTGGCTCACAACCATCTGTAATGGGATCTGATACCCTCTTCTGGTGTGTCTGAAATAGCTACAGTGTACTTATGTATAATAAATAAAATCTTAAAAAAAAGTTTAGTTGCAGACAGGTCAGTAAATTCTTCTGACTAGTTTAAGAGCCACCTCCTTTGTATAGCTTCAGGCAGGTCTCCTGGGCATTCAATCTTCCACTACCTCCCAATCCTCAGCAACACACACACACACACACACACACACACACACACACCAGCCTGTTAGCATCTAGCCTATCTCTCAGTGTCTTGGTTTTTAGGTTTATTTCACTTTTTTATTCCACGAGTATTTTGCCTGAAAATATATCTATGCACCACACACATCCCTGGTGCTTGCAGAGGTCAGAGGAGGGCGCCAATCCTCTGAAACTGGAGTTACTGATGGTTGGGAGCCACCATGTGGGTGCTAGGAACCAAACTTGAAAGGGTAACAAGTAACTTTTCTTAGCTGAGCCACCTCTGCAGCCCCTCGGTGACTCTGAAGAATAAATTCTTTAATTTTTAAAATGATTTTTGCTTATTTTTATTTTATGGGTATTGATGGTTTGCCTGCATACGTATCTGTGTGAGGGTCTCAGATCTCCTGAAACTGGAGTTACAAACAATTGTGAGCTACCATGTGGGTGCTGGAAATTGAACCCAAATCCTCAGAAAGAGCAGTTACTGCTTTTTTAACAGCTGAGCCATTTCTCCATCCCCTAAAGAATAAATTCTATGGAAGAAAAGAACACAAAATTGGCAAAGAACTTATACAACAATTTAAAACACTATTATAATCCATCACACTGTGTTATATTTTTAAATTTATTTTTATTTTTTAAAAGATTTATTATTTTTATTTATTTTTTTAAAGATTTATTTATTTATTTCATGAAGACACTGTCGCTGTCTTCAGACACACTAGAAGAGGCATCAGATCCCATTACAGATGGTTGTGGGATTTCAACTCAGTCCATGCTCTTAACCACTGAGCCATCTCTCCAGCCCTGCATCTAAACTATTACAGCGATGTCACCGTCCCAGCTTGCGACTCAGGCTAGAAGGTATTTTCTTAGATCCAGCTGTTTATTTTGTCTCCCAAGTGTCATCATTTCGGATTGCATAGAACAATTGCAGCTGTGAGGAGACAGTCGCCATGTCTGCTTCGTCGCTTTAACATAGGCTGCATGCTGGTGATAGTTTGAATAAAGTAAGGCTTGCACCTTATGCAGAAACCAGCATTTAGAAACAGGCAGATTTCATGTTAAAAATCACTGTTTTTGTCTTGTTTTGAGGAAAAGGTTGTAGGCTTGGTTTGTGCTTAACTTCCATGTGATGACAGCGAATGGCATAGGTGGCGACATAGTTGGCGACAGACTCTGCATTTTTGCTGTCTTTCCTGGCCAACTTTAGTTGTCTGTCTGTCTGACTTGTAAGACCTCTGCTGTACTCAAAGCATCCTATTTCTCCAGCTGTTTCTTATTTGAAGGCTTTAAATCCCCTTGCCAGCTTTTGAGGCCCCTGCCCTCCAGTTTCTGTGTTCATGGCCTGCCTTCGGTGTGGCTGTCAGCACAGATCACAGAATTCAGCACCAGTGCTCAGGATGCTTTTCACCCTCTGCTTTGTTTTTGTTCTTTAAAAAAGGAAAATCAAATTCAAGGTGATGGGCTTTTCCTAAATGGATGGATTATCCTTGCTGTGCTGATGGCCGTAGCCGGAGTTAGACCTGCCAGTGCCTCGGCCCCTGCTCAGCTAAATGCAGTCATTCCCATGCAGTTGGAGATCAAAGTGTGAGCTTTGTCTTTATCTATATTGGATTTCCTCTGCAGAAATCCAGCTGATAGCTCTTTGTATCTTGGATTTTCTCCCAGGCATGACTGACCCTTCTCAGCATGACTTCCTTTATTTCTTAGTTGTAAAATACCAAAGCACTGTGTCTTGGGAGGAAGAAAACAGTAGATAAGGCCCCAAACTTGTTATTAATGGACTCCATGGAAAGTAGGGGTGGGGTGGGGAAGGGGTGCTAACAGGAAAGTGAGGTGAGAAGGAGGTCTGCAGCCTTGCCGTCTTCGCGACACAGTGGCTTCTGTTCTTCCAATAAAAAAAACCAAACCAAACCATGTGACCATCTGGGCATTTCATGGGCGAGGTGCTTGTCAGTCAGTTCCCAGTGTCCAGAGGAACTCTGAGGCCAGCTACTCCAGCTGTTCCCTTTAGGAGTTAAAAAGGGTTAAGAAGGGTGTGGTGACTGTGATCCCTGGGTCATCAGGAGTTTGAGGTTAGCCTGGGTTACATAGATTCTGCCCCCAAACCCAAAAGGTGCCAAGAGCTGAGGAGTCAGGAGGAGGCATTGAAGGGCTGGTGAGTCAGAAGATGCCGGTGATAAAGCAAGGGCAGAATTCTGCTCTCAAGAGTCACAAGCTGGTTTACAAACGGGTGAGCCAGCTTTTGCTTCAGCTCTGTGTCTCACCGAGAGTCAGCACCAGGGTACTAATGGTAGCCATTATGTGGGCCACAGAAGAAAGGAAAAGTCCCGTGTTCTTGAGAAATGGAAGCCTTAGACGGGTCAATTAAGTCTCTGTCATACCACAGAAGTACACCTGGAGATCTTATTAAACTGCTTCCTTCCCACAGGTCTCTCTCACTTTCAGAAATGTGCTTGGGGAAAAAGACATAAGAGGTCTATGATTCCACCATTCGGGAGATAAAGGCAGAGGCAGGAGGATTGTCACAAGTTTGGGGCTAACCTGCTTCACATGGCATTTTCAAAAACAAAACCCATTTATTTATTTACTTTATTTATTTATATTTTTGTGGGGGTTGGGGCAAGGTCTTATTGTATAACTTTAGTTGCCCTGGAATACACTATGTAGACCAGGCTGGCCCCAGACTCATAGAGGTGCACCTGCTCTGCCTCTCAAATGCTGGGACTTTGGGGGGGGAGGGGGAAGAGGGAGGGAAATAGGAAGAAAGCAAAAATTCTGCATAACTTTGTAATATAAAAGAGCCACAGTTGGTGTTTTGCATCTGTGTATTTTTCCATTCAAATACATGGTTTTGAATTTTATTTTACCACTAATATAGCATTGTAACCGTGTTCCATCTTAAAATTATTGAGAAGACTGCTGTGTGCGGACTAAATGTCCATAGAAGTAACATCATATCTACATTTAGCTGTACTCAACTTTTTGGGTGTTTTATTGTATACATTGTAGAATGAATGCTGAGGCAGTCTTGTGTATAGGTCTTTATCACCTAGAATTTAGGCATAGAAAGTGAAATTGTTAAGTCAAAGATAGGAAAAGTTAGGAGTTCCATCACCACGCACAGGTAACTAACACCTACCGTACCTGCTGCCTGTGTGGCCCACCGTGTTCTGAACTTCGCCTTAGTGTCTGAGCATTCTTGCAGGTCAGTTTCTTCCTACTCAGGATTCTTAAGGCTTTCTGGGAGTGGAGTTGGGGGTTCAGGACAGTCTCAGCTTGCCAATTCCAAAAAGGCATGGGACCAGATTCTGATTAGTACTAGATATTGGTCAGTTCCTTGCTGATTCACTGGTGGGAAGTTTGTTTGGCTGGACCGTCCTTGCTGACTTCCCCTCGGCCCTTTCGATTAGTAACTTCTTGTCTTTATTCTTTCACCATTTTTAATGTTTTTCCCTTTTAAACTCTGGTTAGATAAGACCAGAGCCTTTTGATCACCCCCCAACACACAGTCCTTTGATTCACAGGTAGCCCTGCTGTGTGTTTAACTTCTGTGGGTGTGCTGCTGTGCGTTTGCTTGGATTCCTAGAAAAGTAGCCATGTTTAACTTGAGCTAAGGTGACAGGCATGTTTTCCTTTTCTTATGGTTCATTTGTGACAATTTTTCTTTTTAAATTCATCTGGGACTTTTTTTATTCTGGTTAGTCATAGAAATCTGTACCCCCTCCCTCAGATAGATAATCATCACATTATTTACTGGACTGTCAAGCATGATATACTTTAAAAGCCTGCAACAAAATATTTACCTGTCTCTCCACCTTCTCTTCCCTCTTGTTTGTTGTAGCGCTCAGGCTGGCCTCCAAGGCTGTCCTTTGCTTGCACCTCCTGAGTGCTAGGACTACTGGAGTGCACTGCCAGGCCTAGTTTTTTGTTTGTTTTTAATTACAAAAACGATACATACTTACCAAGTAAAAGAAATAGCAACAGAGTATTTCTTGCCAAGAGACAGTAGGCGAGTGAGAAGCTGTGCGGGTGCAGGTCCCACAGATACTGGCTTGTGTCTGGCTCAGCAATTTTTTTGCTATATTGTCTTAAACAACTTTCCTAACCTCCATGATTTACCACATCTTTGTCTGTAAAGCAGAAATAACGGGAGCCCCCAAGTGGCCTCTGAAACGATTGTTAGTGTGAGCTGTGTTGTCTGGAGCGCACTGTGCCTGGCGCCGCAGAGGTGAAGGAACTGTGGGTGCACTGTTGGTGCTGGCTTTCTGCTTCAATCTAGGTGCAGAGTTGGCTTCCTTAGTTGTTTTAATTACATTGATTCACTTGCCACCAGCCTTCAAAACAAATAAAAAAAAATAAAATAAAATAAAAAAGTTAGGTCTCATAGCTATGGTCACGATGTGTAGAGAACCAGTGTTGGGTTTTGATAGAATTCTCCTGCTCAATGAGGCAGTTTTGGCTGAAATGAGAAAAAGAAAATAGTACTGTATGTGTGGATATGTAGGTAGGTCTTGGGTGCACAGATAAAGATACACTGGTCTATCATTTTCTCTTTTAGTAAAGAAACACTATAAATCTGAAGAGAGTCGTGGCTCTAATCAGTGTGGATATAGTGCATAAGCACAGTCCTGGAGGGTGTAGACATCATCTTGTGTGTATGCCTATGGGACATGGGACCCTCTGCCTTAGATGAGCGTCACAGACAGTTTAACACATCGATCTGTGTAGCTATTGGATGATTAAGGTGGTATATTGAGGGGTGTATAGACTTAACCTGGCACACACGAGCACTTAGGAAGGGTTGGCTCACATTTATTGAGAGCCATATTAAGCACATGTAAGGTTTCACTTGGCAACCCCTGGAAAGGCAGGCAACCCAGGTGAACAGGCACATCTGGTGAGTGTCTTGCAATCATTTCCTCCATGTCCTCTTTGTTCTCTCCTCACCCTCCCCAGCTTTCTAGGACATAACTGTTGAAAGACACTAAACAGATCTAAGTAAACAGATGTCCCAAAGTTTCCTAGTAGACAAGAGCTTTATTCTTTTTTTGTTTTTCGAGACAGGGTTCCTCTGTGTAGCTCTGGTTCTGGCTGTCCTAGAACTTGCTCTGTAGACCAGGCTGGCCTTGGATTCACAAACATTCGCCTACTTCTGCTTCTCAAGTGCTGGGACTAAAGGCATGAACCCCATGCCCAGCTTCGACTCTTAAAAGAAGAAAAGTAAAGTAGAATGGTTGTGATAGGAATATATCAATAAACTCTTTGTTTTGTTTTTGTTTTTTGAGACAGGGTTTCTCTGTGTAGCCTTGGCTGTCCTGGAACTTACTCTGTAGACCAGGCTGGCCGTGAACTCAGAAATCTGCCTGCCTCTGCCTCCCAAGTGCTGGGATTAAAGGCTTGTGCCACCATGCCCAGCATCAATAAACTCTTAAGAGCAAGGTCCTCATAGAGCAGAATAATATTCCTGCCAATTCAGGAGCTGGCTGAATGCTAAGGAATGCTAGAGGAGAGGATAGCTACAGAGGAGGTGACAGGGCTCTGTGTGTGTGTGTGTGTGTGTGTGTGTGTGAGAGAGAGAGAGGGGGGGGAGAAGAGGTGGTAGAGGAAAGAAGGAGGCGACAGAGGAGGAGGTGATGGAAGTGACAGAAACGAGACAAAGGGAAGATGAAGACAAAGAAAAGGAGATGATGTGATGGGTGAGGTGATGGAGGAGGAAGTAGGAAGTGACAAGTGGGTAGGAATAGATGACAGGGAAAGAGGTGACAGGGGAACAGGCTGTAAATGTCAAAACTGCCTAGAGATGACAAAGTCAGCCGAGAGTTTGATGAGTATTTCAGTAGTAGCTGCCTTATCTCTGAGGGAGATTTAAAAACTAGAGAGGAAAAAAATTCAGTTTCTCTAAAGGGTTTCTGATTGGGTTGAAGAACCTGTTGAAGTAATGACCTAAGATTTGAACTAAATAATTCTAACTTGAGTACAATGGGAGTCTAGGGATTTGGCCATTGTCTTTTGTAGTCGGGAAACCTGACGGAATCTGTAAGGTTTAAAGTGGCTGTATATGGAGTTCTTCTTTATACCTGCTTGGTGTGGCTCATCTAGTGGCAGAGTATGTTTCCCTATCATTCTCTGGGAGAAGAGAGAGAGAATTCGTCCCTACTCTTCCACTTAGTCTGAAGGACAGATTGCTCTGGGTCCCTTCCTCTTTGCCCAGTCCTGGTCTTCTAGCTTTGACCAGACAGCTGATAGGAGATGTGGTGAGCTAAGAGGTAACTGAGTTCTGCCCGCCTGTCACCATTACCAGTGAGTGCTGGTAAGTGGAAGCCTTGATTCTGTTCCTCGGAAACGTATGATCCTCTTCCTAGTAAACAATGATTTAGATAATAGCAAGACATTCTTTCTAACTGAGCAGCTGCACATGGAAACATGCGCTGGCTCTATGCAGAAATGCTCAGGAAGGCCTTGGTTGTTATGGGAACGAGAAGCATCTGCCTGGTGCTTACCTAGCACACAGAAGGGCCACACTAGTGCAAGACCTTTTCATATGGGCGGTATTCAACTACTAATGCCTGTGTGGGGGCGGTGTTTTAACTGCTAGTGCCTTTGTGGTAGGATGTCTCAGGGTAGGAGAACAGGGCTTTATTTTATTTTTTTAAACTCTGGCTGAGCTTAACTGGCTGTGTAGCTAAGGGTGACCTTGAATTTTTTTTTTTCTTTTAAGATTGATTATTTTGAGCCGGGCGTGGTGGCGCACACCTTTAATCCCAGCACTCGGGAGGCAGAGGCAGGCGGATTTCTGAGTTCGAGGCCAGCCTGGTCTACAAAGTGAGTTNAAAAAAAAAAAAGATTGATTATTTTATGTATGAGTACACTCTTGCTTTCTTCAGACATACCAGAAGTATGCATCAGAACTCATTACGGATGGTTGTGAGCCACCACGTGGTTGCTGGGAATTGAACTCAGGACCTTCGGAAGAGCAGTCAGTACTCTTAACCAATGAGCCATCTCTCCAGCCAACCTTGAACTATTTTTAAAGTTTATTTTTTATTACTTTTTAGAATTGTGTGCGTATGTGTGTGTCTCTGTGTGCCTGTGAATACAGTGCCTTCAGAATCCAAGAAGAGGACATTTGGATCCTCTGGTCCTAGAGTTATATAGCCCATTGTGGGCCGCTGACTTGGGAACCAAACTTGGGTCCTTCGCTAAGCTGTGACTTCAGCCCTGACCTTGAAGTCTTGATTCTACTGCTTCCGAATCACAGGCATGTGCTACCATGTCTGACTTAACAGCTCTTAATAGAAGTGAAAAGAAAAATCAGGTCGCAAAAGAGAACATACGGTGTCCTAGTTTTGTAAGCATGTCTGCGTAGGTAAGCCTCTGCCTTTGGCAAAACAACGTTTGTGTTTCCCCTTCAGAATCTATATGATGTGGTCAAGAGAGAGGTAACTTCTCTTTAAAGCAGACAAGTGGCGGGCAGGAAGCAGGGGCTAAGAGTCTAAGGGTCTGGTCAGTAGGCTGGGGTGACCTCACCCGAGGGGGCGGTCAGTGTCAGTGACTTGTGGTTGTTTGTATTTTCTTAAAGATGAGGAAAAGCCCTGGAGTTTGTGAGCAGTAGGATTGGGACACCATGTTGAGAGTCTAGATCTTCAAGGAAGCAGTAGGTTACAGAGAGCTTCTACCACAAGCACACAGATGCCTCTCTTACCCTGGCCTGTGGGTTGTCAGGAGGAGGAAATGACCACCAAGAAAGCATGGCTGTGGTTTTCCTGTCTGTGGATTCTGTGTTCACATTTATCATTGCTGTGTGGTGTCGAGAATCTCTAGGTTGAGAAACTGACATGAAACAGAAGGCCGATAATAAAGAGGGCTATCTGTCCAACAGACAGTTCTAGATGGGTGCCCATAGGTTTCTCAGAAATAAACAACCCCAAAGAGTGACTGATACAGGATTACAAAGGAAGCAATCTGCCATCCGATAAGCAAGAATCAGCAGCTGCAGTAAGGTGAGCCAGGGAAGACAAGGAGTAGATACTTGTCTTCTGGACCTTCTGGGGCTCCTGGAGACTCGGAATAGTTGTCAGAATTAAAGGCCAGTGCTGGGTGAGTGGTGATAGTCAGGGGAGAGAACTGACAGTCATGCCTGTGGGCTGCATCTGGCTTCTGGCTTGCACACATGAAGGGGAGAGGGAGGGGGGAGGGGGAGAGGAGGAGAAGGAGAAGGAGGAGGAGAAGAAGAAAAAGAAGAAAAGAAAAGAAAGAAGAAGAAAGGAGGAAGAGGAGGAGGAGGAGGAGAGAGAGAGAGAGAGAGAGAGAGAGAGGATATGAATGTGTGTGTGTGTGTGTGTGGGGGGGTCTTACTGTGTAGACCAGGCTGGCCTTTATTTAACTCACAGAGGTCCACCTTCCCCTGTCTCCCAGGTGCTGCTGGGATTAAAGGTATATGTCACTGTGCCCAGTGAATGTCTTGCTTTTTATAGTTTTCAGTCTAAGAATGAACAACATTTTAAAAGTGTTGTTTTAAATGTTTTAAAGATTCGTTTTACTTTATGTATATGAATACTTTGCCTATATGTGTTTATGTGTGTACCACATGCATGCCTGGAGTCATAGAAGTTAAAAGAGGGCATCAGATCCCTCGGAACTGGGTTCCAAGCCACCATGTGGGTGCTGGGAACTGAACCTGGGTCTACTGCAAGAGCAACAAATGTTCTTAGCTACTGAGACGTTTCTCCAGCTCTTTCCCCCTTTTAAAAGACTGAAATATGCTGCAGATATTTTTTTGTGACCTCCATGCATACTAAACTATTAGTTGTCTTTGCTGAGTTTCCCAACTCTTAAATTAGACAGATATGAAGAAATTGCCAGAAGGCAGCACAAAGGGCAAAGTGAAAATTGTGAAGGAGATGAGAAGGTTTGGAGGCTGGAATGGGCTCTGACAGGCACCAAGTATAGACCCAAGGGGAGATGGAGGCGGACTATATCCAGAGACTGCAATTAATAAACTTCCAGGTTAGCGACATGAGTCCTAAGTTTCAGAAAGTTCAGTGGCTCTTCAAATAAAAACCCTACAAGTAAACTGATTTTTTCAAACAGCAGAGCGTGGGCCTGGGGAGCTTGTTCAGTGGGTAAAGTGCTTTCCACACAAACAGGAGGATCTGTGTTTGCTTCCCAGCCCTCCTAAACTCCACATGCAGTGGCATGCATCTGTGCTGGGCAGGCAGAGGTGCGAGCATCCTTGAGGCCAGCCAGTAAGTATGGCTTAATGGTAAGCTCCAGGGTTCTAAGAGACCTTCTCTTAAAAAGTAAGATTGGAGCCCTGCGTGGTAGCACACGCCTTTAAGCACAGCTCTCAGAAGCAGAGGCAGGTGGATCTCTGAGTTGGAGGCCAGCCTGGTGTACCGAGAGCGTTCCAGGATATCCGTATGTGTAAGGCAATTTGATCCCAGTGTCTGATTGAGTGTGGAGAAGGAAAATTGTGTATGAAGGGAAAAACTGACCAGAAGGAATGAAGGAAGCACAGAGAGGAGCAGGATATTGTAAGCAAAGAAATGGGCAAGGACAGGAGCAAACCTAAACCAGCCAGAGCCTGTTGAGAACCATGAGCTAAGGCGAATGAATGTGGATCCATGTGCCTGGTGCAGGTTACCATGCCGTGCTCTGAGTGGAGGGAGCCATCAGAAATACCACTAAACCTTTGGTTGGTTAAGCCAACGTTATGCTTGGTATTTTACGGGTAACCTTTAGAGAAGACAGATTAAAATATAGTTCTCCTTAGTATGAGAGAGGGACTATGTTAGGTTCTGTTGATTATAAAACCTGCAGATACTCAAGTTTCTTATGTAAAATGGTAGTGTTTGTACTTCCTGTTATGAAGAACTTTAATACATGTTGTAGTGACCCCCAACCATACAATCATTTTCATTTACTACTTTATAACTGTAGTTTTACAACTGTTACAAATCGTAATTTAAATATCCATGTTTTCCAAAGATCTTAGGTGACCCCGTGAGAGGGTTGTTTAACCCCTCAAAGGTTTAGCGATCCACAGATAGAGAAGAACCCCTGTGTTTAAGGCATCTCTAGATTACTCATGATACACTATTGGTCTGTCTGTCTTATATTGTTATAAAACACTTGAGGTTATATAATGTAGAAAATAAGGAGGCTTCTCTGGCTCAGTTTGTTATTCATTGGTAATTTCATACATATGGACAGTTTTTGATCTTCTCAGCCCCCCACTACCCATCCAACTCTCTGCCACATCCTCCTTCCAGCTTCATGCCCTCTCTTTATAACCCAGAGTCCAGACAGTGCTGTCCTGTGCATGGGTATAGGGCCATCCACCAGAGCATGGGCAACTTAGCAAGACCATTTTCCCGATCTCTATGCTAGCAGCTTTCAGTTGCGCAAGCCCTTCAACAAGAGGTGGACTTTACGAGGTCCGTCCTCATCCTCCTGAAATTTTGCATGACTTGAGCTTGCTCATGGTTTTTGAGGTTGAAGATTCAAAAAGCATAGTGCTGGCTTTGACCAATGCCCCTTGGCTGGGTTACATTTGTAGTGGATGATAGCCTGATGGAAATGAAGACCACAGGTGGTTTACTTATTGGTATTATCATATTAAAATTTTAATTATTTTATTTTTCATTTTTTTAAAATATGAGTCTCCATACATTGTCCATGTTGGTCTTGAACTCCTAACTCAAGTGGTCCTCATGCCTCTGCCTCTCTAGCAGGCATTTGTCATCATTCCAGGTTTACAGATTAATTCTTTCTAAATGAGACAGAAAGGTAGGGAGAAATGAGGTGGGCTGCAGTCATCAGTAGACTGTGTGTAGTAGAAGAGTGGCTTGCAGACCTGAAGGATGGGCCAGTGAGATATTCATGCTGGAGCACATACCGATTTCAGTAATACATAGGGTAAGTTGGTAGAGAATCTGGAATTAAGTAGTAGTATTGTTGTGGGCGCTAGGACTAGGGTGAAGGCAGAATATTAATTTAAAAGGAGTAAGTGTTAAAATTCTTAACCATTATTACAAGTATATTATTGTGATTATGATCACAATAAAAATGGCATGATTTGGCATGAGACCACACACAGATGTAGGAGCTGGAGATTGAAAAATAACTGGGGCTTGTAGCCAGTCTGTAACTTTTTATAATGATATATTCAAAAGTGTATGCTTACATGCAGTCTCTGAGTTTTATAATGCTTCCAAGCAAAGATACCGTTGCTTTTCTGATGATAGAATGAGCACCTGAGAGTGGGGCTCCATCCAGGCCTGGCTGCTCTGAGGTCTCTTTCCTGAGTATAGCACATTGTTTCTGGCTGGAGGAATGTGGAGTCATGGGTAGAACTACAAGTTATTTGGAAAACGAATTCCTTGAAGTGACTAGTGCACCTCAGGAGAGGCAGGTCTGTCCGGAGCCAGGAGGACCTCACTGTGGTGCAGAGCAGCCAGGTGAGTGTTGAAGGTAGCTTCTAGAAGATCTGAGCATAGGTGGTGCTTGACATCATGGAAGCAGATGGATTCATTAGCATGATGTGGAGAGCCTTTCAGAGTCCTTTTTAAGTATGAAGTAGGAGGAAGACTGGATGTCCCCAAGACAAAAAAAGGAACATGAGTCAAAGGCGTGGGTGGGTACTAAAAATGTCCTACCATAAAACCAAGGGAAGAGACTGGGGTGGCCATCAGTGACACAACTCACTCATTATTAACTCGCAGCAGACACAGTGATGGCAGAACAAGACTGGAGCGAAAGGGTCCTGCTCTCAGGGAATAGGGTTTAGTGTGGAAAGTGGGAGAGAAAGAAAAGCGAAGGCAAGGGAGTGGGGAGGGAGGGAGGAAGAGGGAGAGGAAAGGGGGAAGGAAAAAGAGGAAGAAGAAACAGAAGAAAGTCAGTAGGTTAATACCAGAAAGTCAGGAAGGGTCAGGGACTACAGAAGACAACTCTAAACTGAGAGCATTAGAGCCTGAGCTGGGGTGGGGGGGAGGTAGCAGGGGGATCTTTGAGTTTAAGGCCAGCCTGGTCTACAGTGAGTTCCAGGACAGCCAGGGCTACACTGAGAAACCCTGTCTCACTAAAAACAAAATAAAACAAAACAAGAAACTGGACCTGCAGCCTGAGAGTGAAGCAGGAAAAGTGACTATTCCAGACAGAGCAGCTAGTATGCTGTAGTACAGAACTGGAGTGGGTGAACTGAAAGGCAGCCATGCTGCTCGGTTTGTATGAGCGGTGGGGGGCAGTGCATCGAGAAAGCACACAAGGGCCTGGGGGAAGAGGGGCTGCCTCAGGTTTGCAGTGTGAAGGATGCCTTGTAGGCAGGGGCAGGGCAGGCGGCGGGCACTAATGCTGTGGCTGGTGCGGGTTACAAAGTGCACAGTGCACTTGCCCTGAAAACCACACAAGATCACTTTGTGTAAGCATTGTGGGGCCATTTATTTCTAGATGGGAGACTTATGGAAGAGAGTTTGAGGGTTTCTCTTTCTTTTTATGCTTGCAAACTGTAAGAAGCTGTTTAGGAGGCCAGAGCCACACTAATGGCCATTGGTTGCTCTCTGGCTTGTGTTGGTGAATGAGATAGAACTTAGTCAGATGAAATTCTTTAGAATCAGTGCTGGTTTCCATTAGAACATTTATTTCTGTTGTCGACTCTGCTTGTATGTTGGGTGCACTGGGAATACTGTTGCCTAAGTGCACGCCCCACGCTCCTCCTGCCCTTGCTTCCTCCGTGTGGGATTTCAGGCGTGCCCACACACCTGGCTCACGCTGATGCTCCAGATGCTCCTCACCTGCCTCCTGTTTATCCCGAGCTCCATCCTAGTTATAGATCACCTCACCTACAAAGAGCTCCTGTGTACTTCTCAAGCCTGCGTACACTGCCTGCATCTTATAGCATCCTGTTTTACACTCTGAAGCCCACCAGCAAGCAACAACTGCCAAGTAGTTTGCCTGTGAAAAAAATTCCCATGGTCCTTGTGCTTGTCTGTAGTACCTGCTGACTCCAGATAGTTCTGCTGGGTAGTATGCTCTGTGACTGCAAGGGAAGCCTTCTCAGAAAGACTAGTTAAAGTCCTTAGCAGCACCTTCCATAGTGAGCACTTTCCAAATCGTCACTTTCTGTTTTCTCTTTATTTAGACCAGGAGAAAAAGCTCTGGTGTCCACTAATTCAAGAAGTCCTGTGTTGAAGCATAATGCTACTACATAAGCCAGAGAAAGGAAGAGCACTGCCAGGTAGGGTGAGTGGGAAGGCCCCAGCTTCTTGGCCTGGAGTCTGTCTTCTTCCCTCTGTTCTGTTTTTTATTTACTCCTTGCGATGGTAGAAGCACAAACATTTGAATAAAAGGATAATATGGATGCTTTAGAAATGTGAGTCGTGAACCAGGCAGTGGCATGCCTTTAATTCCAGCACCCGGGAGACAGAGGCAGGTGGATCTCTGAGTTTTAGGCCAGCCTGGTCTACACAGTGAGTCCAGACAGCCAGGGTTACATAGTGAGACCCTGTCTCAAAACAATCCAACAAAGGATGAAATGCAGGTCTTGATGTGGCGTGTTTGGATAGAAGTTTTGTATCTGAGTTTGAAGATTTATTTTGATTTTTTGAGGCAGGGTCTTACACATAACTCTAATTAGCCTAAAACTCACTATGTAGACCGTGGTGGTTTCAGACTCATAGAGACCTGCTTTCCCTTTGCCTCAGAAATTCTGGGATTAAAGCTACTACCACTCCCGGCCCTAACTTATTTTTATTGTGTGTGTGTGTGTGTGTGTGTGTCTGTGCACACAAGTCTGTGGAGGCCAGAGGCTTTGCAATAGGTTTGTGTCAGGTTGCTGT
The DNA here is from genome assembly GCF_900095145.1 of Mus pahari. Taxonomy (NCBI): domain Eukaryota; kingdom Metazoa; phylum Chordata; class Mammalia; order Rodentia; family Muridae; genus Mus; species Mus pahari. The sequence continues at coordinate 56,060,373 of NC_034597.1, read as the reverse complement.
AGGAGCCACCCCATGAGTGCTAGGAAGGAAACTTGAGTCCTCTACAAGAGGACTCTGAACTGTAAGAACTCTGAACTGCTGCACCTCTATTTAACAAATGTAGATTATCCACATTTAGTATTTCAAGGACAAGTTTGTTCTGCTTTCTGTCACCCTGATCACTTGCTCTCCTTCACCCTTGGTAAAAGTGCCGTCCGCTTTTGGTTTTACTCTAGGACAGAAGAGACCTTAGGAGACTTTAACAGCTGCACATCTGGAGCAAAGATGGGGGCTGGGAGTGGCTGAGCCTTTGTGAGACAGTTTTTGTTGTGGGAGTGCTCCTGCAAGTGGTTTCTGTCTTCCTCTCCCCCTTCTCCCTGCTGGTGTTGATTTGAAGATTTGTGCAAGATGGACAAGCTCTCCTCAGCTGTTTTATATCTTGTCTCAGACTCAGTAAAGTTTGATGAGGTCAAGGTTTTACCATGCTACAATTTTTTTTTTGACATATGCTAGACTGTCAAAAATACATGTAGATTCTCTCTCTCTCTCTCTCTCTCTCTCTCTCTCTCTCTCTCTCTCNCACACACACACACACACACACACACACTTGTTTAATTTTTTGAGGTGCATCTTGTTGTGTAATACTGGCTGGCCTTGAACTCAAGACTTTCTTGCCTGGGCCTCCTGAGAGCCAGTTAGAATGGCTGTGTCTGTCACCCTACCTAACTGTGAATGTATTTTGTGTGTGTGAAGATGTGAAAGAATGAAATTGGAGTATCTTGTGGGCATAGATTAGTATGGACTCTATGTAAGTATGTATGTATGTATGTATGTATGACTTGTAGCTCGGTCTGGTTTGAGGGGAATATAGGTAGGACTCTTCCCTATGTTGGGATTGTAGAGTTTGGTGAGGGAGCAGGACTGGGAAGCTGTGTTGGACCTGTGTCTCGGTACCTCACGTCCTCTGCTTATTTTCATAGCACAATAAATAATAATACCTTGTTGTCTGCACGCACTTATATCCACTTTACAAGATTAGGTCACTGAGGATAAAGGCGGGCCGCAGTTCTGTCTCTGAAGGATACAGGACGATGCCTTTCATTTCTAAGTATAGTCTTCTCTGAAAGACCAAGTTACTGTTTCTATTTTAAGAAGGAGTGCCTGATGTCTGCTAATGGAAGATAAATAGAGGCAAGCTGGAAAATACCTTTTATCTACTCTTGGGTGAAGTTCAAAAGAGTTCTCCTAACTCTTTTCAACTCTAAATTTAACAAATTGGGCTTCTTGGAGTTTTTTTTTTTTTTTTTTTGGCTTAGTAGTTCAAAAGGAGACTTTGAAGTTCGGGAGGACAGAGGGTTGGTGCGTGTTGCCTCTCTTCACCTCATGTGGTGCCCAGCTCTCAGGTAGACCCAACTGTGCTGGGTAGGGGAGGCAGTGGCGCTTTGAACGGAAGCTTCTCGAAACTGACCAGACTCTCCTTCTTTTGCAGGCCTGACTGTTGGTAGTGACATGGAGGACGGGGCTGGCATTTCAGACTGCCAGCTGTTTTTACCAGCCACTGCATAACTTGAATAGAAGCTATGCATATTGGCTGGCCGGCAAAGCCAAGGAAGAAAAGCTATGGCCGTTAAAATGGTCCCTCTGAGTCCAGGGCTCTTCCCCTGGCTTTTAGCACCATGGGTCTCTTCCTTTTCATCCCATCAGCAATGTGGTACCTTCTTCTACTTGATGACGACAGCTGATACTTCAGATTTGCCTGACGAGGGTTAGAAACCTGAATCACGGTGAGGAAGATGAAATTTCCATTTTACTTGGTGCCTTGTGCAGGGAGAACACTGATCCTTCCAGAAACTTGCGTGTGAAGAAAGGTTGGGTTTTGTCAGACTCATGGTTATGGCGAGCGATCCGACGTGATCAGAGTGGGCAAGAGGCACAGCGAACTCATGACAGGCTATACCATGTTGCGGAATGGGGGAGTGGGGAACGGTGGTCAGACCTGTATGCTGCGCTGGTCCAACCGCATCCGGCTGACATGGCTGAGTTTCACGCTGTTCATCATCCTCGTCTTCTTCCCCCTCATTGCTCACTATTACCTCACCACTCTGGATGAGGCAGATGAGGCTGGCAAGCGCATCTTCGGCCCTCGAGCTGGCAGTGAGCTCTGCGAGGTGAAGCATGTTCTCGATCTCTGTCGGATTCGGGAGTCTGTGAGCGAAGAGCTTCTACAGTTGGAAGCCAAGCGGCAGGAGCTGAACAGCGAGATTGCCAAGCTGAACCTCAAGATTGAAGCCTGTAAGAAGAGCATAGAGAACGCCAAGCAGGACCTGCTGCAGCTCAAGAATGTCATTAGCCAGACCGAGCACTCCTACAAGGAGCTGATGGCCCAGAACCAGCCCAAACTGTCCCTGCCCATCCGACTGCTCCCCGAGAAGGACGACGTCGGCCTTCCACCCCCCAAGGTCACTCGGGGTTGCCGCCTTCACAACTGCTTTGATTACTCTCGTTGTCCTCTGACGTCTGGCTTTCCCGTCTACGTCTATGACAGTGACCAGTTGGCCTTTGGGAGTTACCTGGACCCTTTGGTCAAGCAGGCTTTTCAGGCTTCAGTGAGAGCCAACGTTTATGTTACAGAAAATGCGGCCATCGCCTGCCTGTATGTGGTGTTAGTGGGAGAAATGCAAGAGCCCACTGTGCTGCGGCCTGCCGACCTGGAAAAGCAGCTGTTTTCTCTGCCACACTGGAGGACAGATGGGCACAACCATGTCATCATCAACCTGTCCCGGAAGTCAGACACACAGAATCTACTGTACAATGTCAGTACAGGCAGGGCCATGGTGGCCCAGTCCACCTTCTATGCTGCCCAGTACAGAGCTGGCTTTGACTTGGTCGTGTCACCCCTTGTCCATGCCATGTCGGAACCCAACTTCATGGAAATCCCACCGCAGGTGCCAGTGAAGCGGAAATATCTCTTCACTTTCCAGGGCGAGAAGATCGAGTCTCTGAGATCTAGCCTTCAGGAGGCCCGTTCCTTCGAGGAAGAAATGGAGGGCGACCCTCCGGCCGACTATGACGATCGGATCATTGCCACCCTAAAGGCTGTACAGGACAGCAAGCTGGATCAGGTGCTGGTAGAATTCACTTGCAAAAACCAGCCGAAGCCCAGCCTGCCGACTGAGTGGGCACTGTGTGGGGAGCGGGAAGACCGTCTGGAGTTACTGAAGCTCTCCACCTTCGCCCTCATCATCACTCCCGGGGACCCACGCCTGCTCATTTCATCTGGGTGTGCAACTCGGCTCTTCGAGGCCCTGGAGGTGGGGGCTGTGCCGGTGGTGCTCGGCGAGCAGGTGCAGCTCCCGTACCATGACATGCTGCAGTGGAACGAGGCTGCCCTGGTGGTGCCCAAGCCTCGTGTCACAGAGGTCCACTTCCTGTTACGAAGTCTTTCAGACAGTGATCTGTTGGCCATGAGGCGGCAAGGCCGCTTTCTCTGGGAGACCTACTTCTCCACTGCAGACAGTATTTTTAATACCGTGCTGGCCATGATTAGGACTCGAATTCAGATCCCAGCTGCTCCCATCCGGGAAGAGGTAGCGGCTGAGATCCCCCATCGTTCAGGCAAAGCAGCTGGAACTGACCCCAACATGGCTGACAATGGGGACCTGGACCTGGGGCCGGTAGAGACAGAACCGCCCTATGCCTCACCTAAATACCTCCGCAATTTCACTCTGACTGTCACAGACTGTTACCGTGGCTGGAACTCTGCCCCGGGACCCTTCCATCTTTTCCCCCACACACCCTTTGATCCTGTGTTGCCCTCTGAGGCCAAATTCCTGGGTTCGGGGACTGGATTTCGGCCCATTGGTGGCGGGGCTGGGGGCTCTGGCAAGGAGTTCCAGGCAGCGCTTGGAGGCAATGTCCAGCGGGAGCAGTTCACAGTTGTGATGCTGACCTACGAGCGGGAGGAAGTGCTCATGAACTCCCTGGAGAGACTCAACGGCCTCCCCTACCTGAACAAGGTAGTGGTGGTGTGGAACTCTCCCAAGCTGCCCTCGGAGGACCTTTTGTGGCCAGACATTGGTGTCCCCATCATGGTAATAAAATGGGCAGTGTGTTTTACTGTGCGGAATAGTACCCCACACTTAATGCCACCTCTAGCTTTTATCATTTTTGCTTCCTTGTAGTAGAGGTGAATGTACGTGTACCTCTGTGTGTGCGTGCACGTGTACATGTGTGCGCATGTATGCACTCCTGGTGCTGGGGATTGAGCCCAGGGCCTTTTGCATGCTGGTATAGCACATTTATCTAGTTATTTATAAACCCATATAGGCGGTGCCTTCCCATGTATGCAAACTGGAGAGGATTACGAGTGAAGCCTTATTGGAGGAGATGTATCACTGGGGTTGGGCTTTGAGGTTTCAAACGCCTAAAGCAGGTCCATCTCTGCTCTCTGCATAGCTCGCAGGTACTTATTCAGTACTGCGCCTGCTGCCTACCTGTGCTCCCCACCATGATAGTGGACTAACCCTCTGAAACTGTTAACAAGATCCCAGCTAAATACTTTTTCTTACAACAGTTGCCTTGGTCATGATATCTTTTCACAGCAGTAGAATGGTGACTAAGGCATAGGTGGTGTTGAGTTGTTTTAAAGTATGCTATTTTGTGAGAGACACACTTGTTCATACAGTGGATGGTGGAGCAGCGTTGACTTCCTGCTTCCAGTAAGCGATGACTGAAATCCACCAGCAAACTTGCCAGAACTAATCCTTTATTTAATCTGTTGGGAAATGAGTAGTTCCTGTGGTTTCTGGGCAGCCCATTGCAGTAATATGATACTTAGCTGGAAGTGCCAGAAATTCTGCAAACTGTCTCTTCTAACATACTTTTTGTTTGGTTGGTTGGTTGGTTTTTCGAGACAGGGTTTCTCTGTGTAGCCCTGGCTGTCTTGCAACTCACTCTGTAGACCAGGCTGGCCTCAAACTCAGAAATCCGCCTGCCTCTGTCTTCCAAGTGCTGGGATTAAAGGCGTGCGCCACCACTGCCCAGCCTAACAAACTTTCTGTAATAGCATGCAATATTTTATAGTTATTTTTTAATATTTATTTATTATATGTAAGTACACTGTAGCTGTCTTCAGACACTCCAGAAGAGGGCATCAGATTTCGTTACGGATGGTTGTGAGCCACCATGTGGTTGCTGGGATTTGAACTCAGGACCTTTGGAAGAACAGTCGGCGTTCTTAACCACTGAGCCATCTCACCAGCCCTATAGTTATTTTTAAAAGGAAAGAGTTTCAAGTTAGAAAATTTCAGTCTAGTCACTATTTTGACTGTGTTTTCTGTTTAAGGGAAGCAAGTATTTAGAGCAGCAGTTGAAATTGCTGGCCCTCTTGGTGAAGGCAGGTGTCAGCGCCAACAAGGGTTTGTCTGTAATCCTCCTCTAAAGGTTTTCCTCCTTAATGCCAGCACAGCCTATTCTTTGTGCTATAGTTAACACATCCTTTGTGAAATTAGCTTCCCAGGCAGTCTAGTAGACTATACCTCCAGGGAAGATGATTCAAGTCAGCAGCATCCTGGCTAATGGATCCACCCAGGAGCATCCATGCAGCAGTAGAGAATGCTGGGTACCTTGTGCTCCATTTGAGCCCAGGGTCCAGGCAGGCATCAGGCATACAGGCTGACATCTGTCAGCTGTGGACTCCTATGAGACATTGATACTTGAGAGGAGAGGGGTTATCTTAGTGGAGGGGGGGGGAAATGGGGTAGGTCTTACATTTTAAAATCTCCACTCTTTATTCATTACATCACAGTGGAGTGAAGGTGACCTTCATGGCCACTGTCCGTGGAGCTGGTTTCACACTCTGTAAAAGGATCTCAGAGCTATTGAGCAGAGGAGCAGTGCTGTCGGGCTACTGAGAGGCCCTCCATATGAGTGTAGGGAGACTGAGAGGTGGTGATGGAGAGATGCCTAATGCAAATCAGAGGAGGGCTGGAGAGATGGCTCAGCAAGCAAGAGCACTTGTTGCTCTTGCAGAAGACCTGTGTTCTGTTCCTAGTACCCATGTGGTGGATCACAACCACCCATAACTCTAGTTCCCGGGCATCCCACACCCTCTTCTGACTGCTGCAGGCAGTGGGGACACACATGGTACACCAACATACATTCAGGCAAAGCACACACAAAATAAAACCAATAAATCTTTACAACGAAATTAAAAAAGAAGAGCATTCCCGTGCTAAGGGGTTGGGTGTCCAGTCCCCGATAGTTTGGGGACACCACTGTACAGCTGCTCCACTGCACCTGGGTGTGCAGCGGTGGCTTCTCCGACCATTGCCCCGTGTGTAAGTTACAGTTTCCTCCAGCTGCTTCTGAGCTTTCTCGGCATGTTTGGGTTTCTGTAGTTTATCTCAGGCCATGGCTTAGTTCTCCTGGAATTTTTATTTGTTTTTGAAAGTACAGGTATTTTTGTGTGTGTGCGTGGGGGGAGGGGTGATGGCTTATTGGCTGGGACACAAAGGGAGAGTTTTTGGTTGTTAGATGGTTGCCCCAGTATTTGTTGAGTTTATTTTTGCCTGTTCTGTGAGAGCAGGGCTCAGGGTAGCCTGGGGTAGGAATGGGCTGAAGTCGATAGTTTATACTCGACACACCAAGCTCCCTCCCTTCTCTCTATTTCTTAATATTTTCCTTTCAGGGACCCACAAAATCTCCTGGTACTTAAGACAGAAAGACTCTGAGTTTTTCCCCAGTGCTTCAGCTGCCCTTTAGAGCCAAGTCTGGCCTCACCTCAGAGCAAAGCATTCTTAGCCTCGACCCTGACCAAGTCTTAGCTCCCTTTCATCTGTCATTCATTTTCTTTTGAAGAGGTTTTGTTTTTAAAGTAATTTATTTGTATTTTATGTACATTGGTGTTCTGCCTGCCTCTGTGTGTGTGTGTGTGTGTGTGTGTGTGTGTGTGTGAGAGAGAGAGAGGGGGGGGGAGGAGAGAAGAGAGAGATCTTTTGGAACTAGAATTGCAGATGGTTGTGAGCTGCCATGTGGGTGGTGAGAATTGAATCTGGGTACTTTGAGAGAATAGCCAGTGCTCTTAACCACTGAGCTATCTCTTCAGCATCTCTTTGAAGAGTCTTTCAAGTTTGTCTAGACTTTATAGTTGTCATTTGTAGGGATTGATTTTGGCCGCAGCCCTCCCAGAAGCAGAGACCTCTAGATCAGTGGTCCTTAGCCTATGGGTTCTGGCCCCTTTGGCAAGCTTCTGTCTCCAAAAATACCTACGTTATGATTTTTTTCTAACAGTAGCAAAATTACAGTTATGAAGTAGCAATGAAAGGAATTTTATGGTTTGGGGGGCACTGCAACATAGGAACTGTATTAAAGGGTCACAGATTGGGAAGGCTGAGAACCACTGCTCTAGATAATCTTTTTTTTTTTTTTTGACACACCAAAAATTTAGTCAACTTTATTTTAGACTGTAGAAACTAGTAGAATGGCCTTTTAAGGACACTCGCCAGTCTCTCGGCGTGTCTTGTGGTGTTTCAAGGCTTGAGCTGCCGTGGAAGGGACACTTTTGTTTCTTGGCAAGTTCAGGAAAACATTAGTGATTCCAGGCTGGCTTCCAGTGTCCTCTGCTGTCCTGGCTGGTGCTGGGATTGAACATGGAGACTTCTGTTTGGGGAATAGCATGCCTTGCCAACAGACTGCCTTTAACACCGTTTCCTACATGGTCTGTTAGTACAGAGAAGAGAGAGCTGGGCAGGAACTGCCTCTGGAGCCTTCTTCCCTTGTCACTTCCTGGCTTTCTCCATGGGACATTCTGGAAGCTAAGAGGCCATTACAAAGGCTCACTCCTCAGAGATGCAATATGCTTTATTTTCTTAATCTCTTTGCACTCTGTTCTTTAAAATATCACATGTGCCGGGCATGGTGGCGCAAGCCTTTAATCCCAGCACTTGGGAGGCAGAGGCAGGTGGATTTCTGAGTTCGAGGCCAGCCTGGTCTACAGAGTGAGTTCCAGGACAGCCAGGGCTATACAGAGAAACCCTGTCTCGAAAAACAAAAACAAAAAACAAACAAACAAACAAACAAACAAAAAATATCACATGTAAACCAGACGGCACGTCAGTGGGGACAAACCTCACCGTTTCTCCAGAGTGTGTCTGGGTGGTTTGCTGGTTTCCCTCCATTGGCGTTACCATTCAGGAATGAGCTTCACAGGAAGATTGAAAGCTGCCAGGACTCACGAGGGTAATAAGCAAGGATTGTAGATGTTTGAAGGGATTGTTGGAAAGTCAGGCTGCATAGTGATTTACCAGCTGTCCCTTAGACACGGTCTCCTTAGTTCTCATGGCCACTCTTCACTACACGAGATCAGACCATTTAACACAAAATAATCTAATGCTTTTCTTTTGTACCAGGTAGATTGCCTGGAAAGGCATACGATTGCTTATGAGTAAATAATATAAATATATCACGTATAAAACTAGGACTGTAAAGTAACTGCAAAGTGTGAGGAAAGCTGGAAGAGGCCATGCCAGTCTAAAGACGCAGTGGCTTTAGGCAGTGGCGCTGTGTGGAAGGCAGAGGTTTGGTGTTAGGACTGGAACTTGCCATTTGTAATCCGGCTGGTCCCGAGTTCCTGTTCGTCCTGCCTCACTTCAGCAGACTGGGACAGGAGTGCCTGCCAAGCCCCACTTGTGAGCTGTCTCAGCGGTTTCTCCGTGCTGAGCGCGGTCTTTGTGCGTCCTTTCCCTGGAGGCTGGCCTCTGCCTTGTGCTGCCTGAGTAGTGTTTCCACAGGCTTCATCAGCACTGCTTTTAAAACTCCAAATAGACGTGCCTCATCAGTTAAAACAGGCACTGTTTCTGTGGATGTTAGCCTTGTAGTTATGAATGAAAATGAGTTCACGGTGTTACTCTCAACTCCCACCCCCTTGATTGTTCTTGGCCCTGCCCACTTGTTCACAGAGTAGGCGACTCCCCTGCCTCCCACTCTTTGATGTTGGTGCTCACATGTTAGATGCATTAGATGCGGCTTCCCAGGCCTCATGCTCTTTATTCTTGAGCTCTGTGGTCTGCTTTAAGTTAGAGGAAGTAGCTGCTGTTTCCGTCTGGTGTCTGTGTGATGACAAGGCTGGCTACGGAAGTGTGCTATGCTCGAGGCATTGTTAGAGGCTAGAGGGTTTTAGGCTGGGCTGAGCCAGTGTGAACTTAATGGTGTGAAGTGCTAGGTCTGGATTACTGTCCTGGCCACTGGCCTGTGCTGGGAAGAAGGGGGTGACAGGAGTCCGGGCTTCTTTGAAGGATGGTGGACAGAAGGCCAGCTGATCTGGGAATGTGCTGTGTGAAGCAAGCAAATGTTCCTGAGAGTTCCTCCAACATGATTGATGTAGGCCAAGAGATGCTTTTGCATTAGAAAGCAAGACTAGGAGTCAGGTGTTGTGGTACATACACTTGTATCCCAGCATCCAGACTAGGAGTCAGGTATTGTGTGGTACATACACTTGTGTCCCAGCATCCAGAGGTAGAGCCAGGAGAACTGCAAGCTCAGAGCCAGCCTGGGCTACATAGGTGAAGGCAGGAAGACTGCATGTTAAAGGCCAGCATGGGCTACACACTGAGTTCAGGGCCTACCTGAACAGGGTGGCAAGAAGAAAAATCTAAATTGGAGCAAATACTAAGGGGACTCTTGACTTCCCTCATCATTCCTAACCACTGCCTGTTACGGTGAATGTCTGTGGTAGCAGAGCTGACTGATGCCTGGTTCTGTTTACCTACTTGCTCATCCACGTGGTCATTTGATGTGTGTTGGACATCTCTGTGGCAGGCAGTATGTATACCATTTCTTCTGGTCAATGTCAGCCTCTTAATTGAAGCAGTAACTTGAAAGCTAGTCTTCTGAGTTACCAAAGTGTCACACAAGGTATCATCTACCTTCCTGGCACAATGTAAAGAAACAGCCACTCCGGGGGTGGGGAGGGGTGGGGGAGAGTGCTGTTGTAATTTGAAACAAAATGTCAGCAAAAATGGGCATTTTTTTTTTAAGTTCCTTTTGGAACTTAAATGTCTTTGACATTTGCCATGCTTTTCGCAAACTCCTAGAGACCAGTGCAGAGCTGTGTGCAGTGCGTTTAGGAATGAGTGAGTCTCTTGTCAGGATTTTGTTGCTGAAACCCCCAATGGTTGGGTGCTGAGCTTCAGTCTAGTGATTGGGCACCTAGAGTCCTGCTCCCACCTCCCCTGTGCTGGGCCGAAGGTGAAGTCTCCCCCTGTGGCTTCTGAATCAGAACTCTTCCCCCATCTTCCTTCCCTCTTGGGCTTCTTGCCAGTCATCTCAGGGGTGGACTTCAGCGAACTTTCGCACAAACCTGCTTGTGAATCCAGTCCAGAGCTTGTCTGCTATTTGATTCCCGGCTTTCTGGTCTAGCCTACTCAGGTCTTTTAAAGAATGAGGGAGCCAGGTGTGGTGGCACATACTTTTAATCCCAGCAGTTGGGAGGTGAGGCAGGAGGATCTCTGTGAGTAGAGGCCAGCCTGGTCTACATAGTGAGCTCCAGGATAACCAGGATAATGTAGAGAACTGTCTCAAGTGGTGGCGTGGGGAGAAGGAGGCCCGTGACTTGGCGCCCGTGAGCTTATCCTGTCTGCTGTGGACCCACATCATTGTCTTCACTTCAGCTTTCCTTGTTGCCTGGTTTTGGAATCAGAGTTTTGTTGTTTGGCTGGTAATTGATTCCATGTTCTGCAGACAACACGGTGGTGTAGCGTTCAGCCGAGGAACCACCAGGTTCACACTGTCTGTCTGAGGTCTGGTGGAATTCGCACTGCTTCTCTGATAGGCTCCACAGCAGTGCTGCCCTCTGCATCCGTGCAGAGCCATCTGCTGGGGCTCTTGGGAAATGCAGCTTTGGTTGGTGGCTTGGCGGTCTAGGCAATGTCCTTGCAGTTTGCAGCTTGGCTCTGAGTCACCAAGTGCTCAGGCTCTGTTGATAATCTTGCTGGAAATGAATTCACAGAACTGGTAATCTTAAAGAGAAGCGTGAGGAATTGAATTTCTCTATATATCTGCTGGGGTCAAGGAGGGGCTGTGTTCTACAGAACTGCCCGAATGCAGTGCTATGGGTGAACACAAGGGATGTTGGGAGAGTGAATGAATGACGAGCATTTGAGTGAAACGTTACCCTGTCCCATCCTGTCTCAGGTGGCCACACGATCTTACCTGATAACTTCTCTAAAACTGGGCACATCTAAAATGGATAGGATTTTACCATCACTAAACTTGCCTTTGGGGCTTGCCACTTATGGTCACCTTCTCACTCACGGGGGAGCAAAGGCTGCTGAAAATGAGGGCTTGGTGGCTCCCTTCCTAGCTCTGTCTGTGTGTGTGTCCATCCGTCCGTCTGTCCATCCCTGTTGATGTTGCTGAGGATGCAGTCCAGGACCTTATACTCTAGGTGAACCTTGTACCACCTAGTAGTACCTTGTGTGCTCTGTTCTCTCCCTCTAGTGTAGTACTGGCTCTTGCTTTCCTTTAACCTAGTTTGACAGTCTCTGCCTGGAAGGTGCCACTCTCTTTCCTGACCAAAACTTGGCCTCTGTGTTTTAGACAGAATCTGGGCTTAGGAGACCTTGGCTACAAACCCAGGTTTTTTGTGTGTTTTGTTTTGTTTTGCTTCTTTCCCCTCCCCTCCCCTCCCCTCTCTTCCCCTCCCCTCC
>NC_034597.1:56031178-56048490 GCF_900095145.1 Mus pahari | reverse complement strand
TTCCTTCCTTCCTTCCTTCCTTCCTTCCTTCCTTCCTTCCTTCCTTCCTTCCTTCCTTCCTTGGTTAAATATTATTGCAACAAGGTGGGTTTCTGAGTCTGTTGCTGGGCTCTGCCATCTGGAATAGTGTAGGTCCTTCTTGGTGTTGATGGGGCTGGACCGGCTGTGGAACTGAGGCATGTCTAAAGCAGCCCTCCAGCTAACCTGTTACTTCACATACATTTGTAATTGAGATCACTTTCTGTGATGGAACAGGGATTAATAATACATTTTCAGTGGTGGCTTTGGGTGGAAGACATTTGCAAAGTCGGCAGTAGTTTAGCAGACAAGGGCCTGGGAATGTGAAGAGCAGGACTTTAGCCGGTTCCAATGGAGACTGTCTCCAGAGTCATGCTGATGTGGGAGCGGGTGTTCTCTTCATAACCCCCCTCAGGAAAACCAGGAGTCTCAGTGGTGTCAGAGGGAGTGTGATAGCTCCCTTTGTTCACAGCACAGTATTAGCAGCTTTTTTGTTGCCAGACACCAAGGCAGCTTACAGAGTGAAGGGTTTGTTTGGGCTTATGGTTCCAGAGGGACAAGACACTGTCGTGCCACTGCAGGGAAGTGAGGCAGTGGGCATGGCAGCTGGGGAGAAGCTAGCCGCTCACATACTGGCCCACAGCAGGAAGCAAAGAGTAAACTCAGAATGACCCAAGCCAGAACTCTTTTTTTTTTTTGGTTTTTTCAAGACAGGGTTTCTCTGCGTAGCCCTCACTCTGTAGACCAGGCTGGCCTCGAACTCAGAAATCCACCTGCCTCTGCCTCCCAAGTGCTGGGATTAAAGGCATGCACCACCACGCCCGGCCCAAGCCAGAACTCTTAAAGCTCGCGCCATTGATACATATCCTCTAGTAGGCATGCCTCCTAAACTTCCCAGACAGCCACCAAGCAGGAACCAGACCTATGGGGACATCTGCAAACCTCAGCGCCTTAGCTGTCCAACTAATGAGGAAATATTATTTGTACTCTGAGAAAGCAAAGATCATCTCACAGGGAACGGTCCCTCTCACTTCCATGACACCATTTCCCCTGCACAGAGGATGACCTCCTCCTGACACCAAGTATCTAGAAGTCCACACGCCCATGATCTCAGCCAAGATTCCTGGCTGAAAACATCTTTCTTTCCATCCTTCTACTAAAATTACACTTTCTCTGAAGACCTAGCACAGATGCCCTGATCAAGATAAATCAGCCCTGTGCACACACACCTTGTGAAGAAAGGGACAGTCTTTATGTGCCTAGTGAGCACTGCAGGTGGTGAAGTCCGCCCTGCAGGTGGGCTCCACAAAGGGGGAAAGAACACTTTCTCTTCTCAAAAGGTTTAACTCCCAAAGGCTTTAAAATTGAGGGTGGGATGGGGTGGTGCTGGCCAGAAATGAGATAAACTCAGTAGTATTTCTGAGCATGGTTTTAAAATTTGTGAGCAATCGGGTGGATCCGAGCTAGGATCTGGCCTCAGCTGTATCTTGCCACCTGTGCTTTCTTGGGAAACAGGCTTAACCTCAAAAGCTACGTTCATTGTATAAAATAATCCTTAGTGTTTATGAGAAAGCCAGGTACCAATGTGTTCTGAATGGAGGCAGTGCCACTGAAAGGCACATGCTAGATGTCACAAGCAAGTGGCAAGCCACCGGGCCAGTTGTTGGTAAGATTGAAAGTCACTTTGAGACTTTTGATGTCGCATTGATTTCTTGTGGTTTTCCCCTTCCTCTTAGGTTGTGCGTACTGAGAAGAACAGTTTGAACAATAGGTTCTTGCCCTGGAATGAGATTGAGACAGAGGCCATACTGTCCATCGACGACGATGCTCACCTCCGCCATGATGAAATCATGTTTGGGTTTCGGTAAGGGACTGCTTTTCAAACACTGAAGTGATAAAACAATCAAACAAACAAAAACAATAACAAAAACCCCAAGCACCTGAACTTCCCAGCTGCCATCAGAGGAGAAACTGAGGCTGTGAGGGCATCACGGGCTGGGGCTGGGGCTGGTCCCGGTCCCGGTCCCAGGTTCCGATGCTTTGGGCTGATCCTTGTTTGCCCTTTCCAGAGCTGCTCTGATCCCTATAGGCTCTTTCTCTTGGGGGCCAGGTAGATGAGAGTCTGCATTGGGCTGGGCTGGGGTTACTGCCTCTCCTGGACCTGCAGGTCTGATATCCTTAAACCCAATCTCCTTGGCCAAGAGTAGAGGTGAGGGTTGTGTTGCACGAGTGAGAATTAACTCCTACATGGATGGAAGGAGGAGGACTATTTGTGAGGAATGGGATCCCGGGGTGGAGGTGGGGTGGAGAACCAGGGTCCAGTGGGAAAAGGGGAGGAGGAGGTGGTGGTAGCAGAGGTGGTAGAGGTGATGCCGACATCCACATGTGTGCTGGGAATTACCGGGGAACCTTGGTTTCTCTCCATAAACCCCCCCACCCCCCGAATTAGGTAACTCTCTCTGTGTCACATACCTGACAGAAGTGACTTAGGGGAAAATTACCTTGACTCGGGTTTTAAAACCTCCTGTCAGTGGGCGCTGTGGCTTTACAGCGTGGTGGTGAGAGGGTATGGAGAGGAGATTCTCTGTGTCATGGCAGGCAGGAAGCAGAGAAATGGATGATCATGGGAAGGGACCAGGGCAGGGGTCCACTCAGGGACATGTCCCCAGTAAGTTGCTCTTCTAACTAGGCTTCCACCGTCTCCTAGTAAAGCCATCATATTACAGACCCACCAAGGGGTGAGTCTCCTTATGAGGTCAGAGCAGCCCCAGACAACCCAGAGCTGTGTCTAATTGAAATAATGAACAAGGTGGACAGTGCAGCCCTGGGGCCTGATGTGGGCGTTGTAACTGTATGGGTGATCTATAGGAGTGAGTTTCGACACCAGAGGTAAAGCTGTAAGCAGTGGCAGACAGCTGGGGTGAACTTGTATGCCCACTTACTCTCTCTCCCACTGCGCTGGGCTGCTGTCAGGTTCACGGTGCAGTGCTCTGGGGCCTTGGGTGTCCTAGCAAGGCACACTTCATGTAAGAGAATGAAGAGGGTTAGGGGTTCTGAGAGGGTCATCACTGGTGTGTGGGCTCAGGTCCACAGTGAGGTCACCAGAGGGTCAGCATTCAGAACCTCTGTAAGAAGTTGGCATTTACTGTGGCTCCCAAGGGGGCACTGTGGAAAATGTAGGTTACAAACATGCATGAATTAACGGGTTAGTTGGGTGCTGTGTTAGACTTGCCTCAGTAGAAATTCCCAGGGGGAACATTTTGCTTGAAATTAAGTTTGGTGACACTTATTGAACATAATCTATATACAATCCCATTCACACACATCCAGGTGTTAAGAGTTGGGTAGATTTTTGTATAATCCATTTTAGAAACCATCATTGCCTGGTGGTGGTGGCTCACACTTTTAATCCCAGCACCGAGAAAGAGAATCTGCTCCCAAGTTCTAGGCAGCCATGAAACTTCGTGTCTCTGGGTTATCTTTTGTGGACATGAAAGGTCTCCTGTAAGTGGCTTTTGATAGGTTATGCTTCAGCTGCCAGTGAAATGAGCCAGTTCAAGCTAGATTAGAGTCTATTAAAGGCAGGTTTATTAGGAAGCTGTTCTTGGGCAGATGAGTTTACTGGCCCCAAGGACCAAGGCCAGAGAAATCACCATAGGAAATGGGGGTGGAGGGTGGGGGTAGAAAGAAAGGGGCATGAGAAAGAGGAAGAGGAGAGGGAAGCAGGGGTGCGGAGGGGGCCGAGCGAGGGAGCGAGCACGAGTGAGCGCAAGCACACAAAATGACTTGATTATATAGGGAGGAGCCTCTGAGGCCCCTGGACTGGAAAGTTCAAGGTTGGAGCAGCGTATGCCAGGTAGGGACTCAGGATGGTGGAAGAACCTGGAGGTCAGGTCTGCTTTGGTATATAAAAAATGCACCTTAGACTCTTGTCCTGTGTTCAAAACCCAACAGCTTTCTCCACTCAGCCTTGTGCTTCTAGAACTGTCTGTCTAGTAGCATGCAACAATTTTGTTCCTTTGTATGGGTGTGCCATGTTTTCTGTCTTCATTTATTTATGAAAAGACAGAGTCTCACTATGTAGCTTTGGCTCTCCTGGAACATGCAATATAGATCACGCTGGTCTTGAGTTCTCAGAGATCTGCCTGCCTCTGCCTTCTGAGTGCGGGGATTAAGGGTGCACAGCAGCAGGCCTGAGTTGTCTTTCTCGGCTGCACTAATGGACGGTTGGGTCACTTCTACTTGGCTATGATACACAGTGGTGTACTGTGCCTGTCATATGCTTGCTTGGACGGGACACATCTCTTGGGTTCATACCTAGCCATGGATGTGGTGTACTGTGCCTGTCATATGCTTGCTTGGACGGGACACGTCTCTTGGGTTCATACCTAGCCGTGGAGTGGATGTTTTGAGGACTTACTAGACTGCTTTTCACCGTAGCTGCACAGTTTCACATTCCAGCAGGGAGTAAAGTGAGCGTGCCACTTACCCATAGCTTTTCAGCGCGTAATTTACTGATTTTTATTTTATGGCTATTCTAAGTGGGTGTGACATGGTATAGTCCATGCTAAATTTGCGTATGTGCATGTGCAGGTGTGTGTGCACGTGTGGAGGTCAGAAGTCAGCTATGGCTCTCTGGACTGAGCCATCTTTCCACTCCCCCTTACAGTATTGATTTGTTTTCTGTAATGGCTATGATACTGAACATCTTTTCATGTGATTATGAATGAGTTGACCATTTGTCTGCCTTCATTGGAGAAATGTTGATTCAGATATTTTGCTTATTTTTGTTTGGATTGTATATTAGGTTCTTTAGAGTAACAACTTAGACAGAAGATGTCTCGTTACATGTAAAGGGGAATTTTTAGAATGGCTTACAAGCTGTGGATCAGCTAATCTAACAATAGATGACTATCAATCAAAGGTCTAAGCATTCGGTAGTTCAGTCCACTAGACTGGGTCTCAGCTGGTCTTCAGTACATACTGGGATCCTAAAGAAGTAAGCTCTGATACCAGTGAAGGGATGGATGTGCTCAAGGGAAGAGCAAGCAGGCAGAGAGCGAACGCTTCCTCCTCAGGTCCTGATATAGACTTTCAGCAGATAAGAGGTGAGTCATCCTAGCTCAAAAGATCCATTTGAAAGGTGTGCCTCCATGCCTCAAAGATCCAGATCAGAAGTGGATATTCTCATTCAAATTAAAGAAAAATCCTTCACAGGTGTTCCCCTCCATTTTTTTGGATTTTACTTAATTTCAGATATGGTCAAGTAGAGAAAGATGGACAGCACAAATCACTTGCTTATTTGTTTGTTTGTTTGTTTATTTAATATATATGTACACCTGCATGCCAGAAGAGGGCATCAGATCTCAGTATAAATTAATATGAGCCACCATGTGGTTGCTGGGAATTGGATTCAGAACCTCTGGAAGAGCAGACAGTGCTCCTAACAGCTGAGCCATCTCTCTAGACCCTGCTTATCATCTTATTGCTGTATTTTCAGGTTGTTGTTGTTTTGTTTTTGTTTTTTTTTTTTAAGATTTATTTATTTATTTATGAGTGCTCTGTGTATGAGAGAGGGCTGAATACTCTGTGTACATTTACAGCTGCATGCCAGAAGAGGGCATTAGATCCCTTTGCAAATGGTTGGGAGCCACCATGTAGTTGCTGGAAATTGAACTCAGGACCTTGGAAGAACAGCCAGTGCTCTTAACCGCTTAGCCATCTCGCCAGCCCCAGGGTTTTGTTTTTGTTTTTCTTTTTTTCCTAGATATAAGTGCATCTACTCCATGTCAGAGAGGCGAGCAGAACGTCTCCCACTCAGTGGGCTATCTTTGCATCTCCTTGTGGCATTCTTTGAAGCACATAGTTTTAAAATTTGATGAATTCTAATTTATCCGTGTCTACTTTGTGCTTTTAATAGCACATATAAAACCATTTTTATTGAATTTGGTCAGTTTTTGTCCATATAAATTGGGGAAAAGTAGCTGTTCATCTTAGGCAAGTCACAGGAGTCAGCTATGATGGAGTTCTTCTGTCTTCCATTCTGTGCCGTCACCTACCTGGTTCGTTGGCTTCCTTTGTAGGTTTGTGAACACAGAGGCATGGGTGACAGAAATCGTCTTTACCTCCGTGTCCACTTTAAGTCCTGTAGAGAATAGCTGGACACACTTCTGACAGATCTGCCCAACCCCCACCAGCCCCTCTCTTGTTCTGTCCTCTCTTCCCCAGTCTCAAGGTCTCTCCCTCTCTCCTTAACAACCCCCACCACGGCCTGTGTGTGGCGGATTACTGAAGCAAGTCTGTTGCTAGCTGAGATTGAAAAGCGCTAACCTGGGCTGTGTTGTCCATGGTGAGAAGCAGCCGCCACTGCCCTGCTATGAAAGGAGAGAAGCCGTGAAGAGCTTTGGGAATGGTCTCTGCCACTGCAGGTGTCGATGGTGGGAAGCGGGCTGTAGTGTGACATGGCAAGACACACTTTATGCCTGCTGAGGCACTGGGAGCTGAGGATGCAACGGTCGGGTGTTAAGAGGAGACTTTCAGCCATTCCTAGGTCCCCTCCCAGGAGTGACTGAGAGACAGAGTCCATGCTCTGAGGAGTTTGAATTCACTGAGGTGCTAGCCTCCATTGTCGTCTGTGGGTTTTTTGACCTTTCTCGAATGGTGAGAAAGTAGGGGATCCCTTTCTGTGTGTTTCCTAGAGGTCATTCAGAATGTGGGGGTTAGCTTTCAAGAACTGAACGGACACATTGTCTCTAGGGCTGGATCCCAACCAAGTCCTGCAGGCCGGGAAGGGAGGCGTACACAGTAAAGGCACGTGTTCCCAGCGCAGCCTGCCTGTTTGTACTTTAGAAGCTTGTGTCAGCTGTCTGAACTCATTTCTGTGCCTCCACAGGATGTACTTTATGGGTTCGCCCTCTTCACCCCCTTCTCCGCCTTCACCCCTGTTGCTCTTCTTTGAATTTCATGTCCTTTCCCTCAGCTTCAGCACGTGATTGAAAATGTATCTGTCTTTAAGTCCAGCTTATTTCATGGTGCATGGATCTTCAGCTCCATCCAGGATTTTTCTCTTTGTACCAGAAGGAAAACTACACTGTGTCTGTGTGGCACTCAGGCATGGACACCTGGGCTACTGTGATAAGCCACAGGAAACGTGTCTCTGTAGGAGGCTGACTTGAGGTCGGGAAGTGGTGTGGCCGGGGTTGCATTTTAACTCCCCAGGAGAATCTGTGCTGCTTTCTTTAGCGGCTGGGCTCATCTTCACTCCTGCTTGTGTGTCAGGGCCCTGTGTGCCCGCACCCCCTTACCAGAACCTTCTGTTTTCCTGATAAGAGCCATTCCGGCTGGCTAACATGCAATTACAAGGTAGTTTTGATTGCATTTTCTTTTTATTTATCGACCAGTTATTTTCTCTGCCCATTTTTTCTAAATATTAAGTAGATCTCTTTCTTCTTAAAAAAAAGATTTATTTATTTTATGTATATGAGTACACTGTAGCTGTAAAGATGGTTGTGAGCCTTCATATGGTTGTTGAGTATTAAATTTAGGACCTCTGCTCGCTCCAGTCAGCCCCGCTTGCTCAATCCCTGCTCACTTTGTAAGTGTAAGCAGAGAGGAGGGCCACTGTGTAAATCCACTCACGTGAAGCACTGGAAGTCAGGGTCATAGGGAGAGTGGGAACGGAGTGAGCCAGGCTGAAGTAGGCATTGCTGTCTCTCTCTCTCTATATGTATGTATTTTATCTATTTTGTTTGTGTCTATTTTTCTTTTTTAAAAAGTGAGAGAGAGAAACTGAAATAAAAGACAAAACGCAAAAGTCCTTAAGGGTCAGGCAGGCAGGCCAGGTAAAAGCCCTCATTTTAAGTGTGTGTGTTTTCAAGGGTGTGGAGAGAAGCACGTGATCGAATTGTGGGTTTCCCTGGCCGGTACCATGCGTGGGACATCCCTCACCAGTCCTGGCTCTACAATTCCAACTACTCCTGTGAGCTGTCCATGGTGCTGACGGGCGCTGCCTTCTTTCACAAGGTAAGAAACCAAGGCTGTGCTCAGTGTTCCGAGCTTAGTAAAGGTTAGCGTCTGTGGGGATGGACGCCACCTTCACACCAGCCTCTCTGCTTCTGTGGCCTTTCTGTGCCAGAAACAAGCTAGCCCTACATTTGAAGGAGAAAGCCAAGCATAGTGGCCCACAGCTGGAATCCTGGTGGTCTGTAGTTAAGAAAGGAGGATCACAGGTTCGAGGATCGGTTAGGCTGTACAGTGAAACCCCATCTCAAGACAAGGAAACAACAAAAAGCATACATACATTAACTGAAATAAAGGCAAGACTGAGTTTTCCTATATACCACGAGGACTGCCTGTAGACCAGGAGGACTGCCTATGGACCAGGAGGACTGCCTGTCGACCAGGAGGACTGCCTGTAGACCATTGGCTCTCACTCTGGACAGCTGAGCGCACTAGATCAAAGACCTGTTGGATAGTGTCCACGTTGAGCACTGCCACCCAGACACGGCTCAGTCAGGGGCCTGGCACTCCTCTGGCTCAGACTGGTTGCCACTGTATGGGGCTACTGTGGGACTCTGTCCAGGAGCTCTGCCACCTTTGCCCAGAGATATTTTCACGTTAGGTTTCACACTGGGTCCACATAGGTTTCACAGTGCAGGTACCTTTAGCCAGCACCCCTTTCCTGCAGTCACCTCTATCTATGCTGCCCTTTGCTTCTGGCTCCCCCTCCTCCTCCATTTCTTCTAATCTGTAACATAACCATTGTCCTCTGTGGCACCTGAGCTCTTGGTGGTTCCTGGTCAGAGATGAATGTGCTGCAATGTATATAGAACAGCAAAGTATGAAAGCATGCGTGAGGAAAATATGAAATACCTCAGGTTTTTATGCTCTTTACTTGTTGAAGTGCAGTTGTTCTGGATAAATGGGGTAAGTAAGGTATTAATTCTACACTCATTTTTCCATTTATTTGTTTATATGTTTGTTTTGAGACAAGGTCTCTTTACATAGCTCTGGCTATCCTGGAATTCACTTATAGACCAGGGTGGCCCTAACCTAAAGTCAAAGATCTGCCTGCCTCCACTGCCCAAGTGCTAGGACTAAAGGCACACACCACTCTGCCCTTTTCTTTTGTGGCGGTGCCCGGCATCAGCCAAGCTGGGGCATGCAGAGAGTGCTCCGGCTGCACGTGATGGCTCCAGCTCTTCTTGAGTTTGAAGAACATGATTATAGACACTTAAAATGCCACAAGGCTCATACTATTGGTTCTTTTTAAATTTAATTTTCCAGATGTGTTCGTGGTATGTATGTGTATGCAGGTTTTATTTGGATGTATACAGGCACATGCATGTGTATGTGCAGGCCCAGGGTTTAGGTCAGCAATCATCCCTGATCACTTTTCCACCTTATTCATTGAGGTAGGGTCTCAGGGAAACCCAGAGCTTGCAGATACGGCTTGTCTTGGTAGCCAGCATGCTCTGGAAATCCTTTGTCTCCCCCTTCTCAGGCTGCAAGTACAGGTAGGTTAGCACACCCACGCGCCATTTCTGTGGGTTCTGGGAACCCAAGCTCTAGTTCTTAGCCTTGCAAAACAAGCACTTTTAACCATGGAGTCGTCGTCTCCGCCCCTTGATTCAGATTCTGGAGGGTGATGCTGGCCAATGGTTTTCCTTTTAAAAGGTTCAGATGGGCTCTGAATGTGGAGGGCAGGCAGCTCCATGGTAGAGCATTGCTGTGGTATGCGAGAGGCCTGGGGTCTGTTCCCAGCGCTACAGAATCCCCACTCTGAGATGAGGAAGTCACTCCACTGCCCCTCACAGAATGCCTTCGCCAGCTTCCCAACCCACTGAGCTGGCCTTTGTGAATGCGTGGCCCCCTCCTGGTGCTTTCTTGTATACTGAAGATAACAAGCTGACACGGGATATGTTTCACAGTGAAGATCTGGGTTGCTCCTCATTCCTGTCCCGGTCCCTAAATGCCAGTACTGTATTCCCACTGGGACCATCCTGGGCACCATCCCTCACATATCCCAACAGCCCCTACAGCCACACATACTTTTTGCTGAAAGTGAAAGAAGTTGTAACCATGTTCCAACCCTTTCTTCCCCGACAGTATTATGCCTACCTGTATTCTTATGTGATGCCTCAGGCCATCCGGGACATGGTGGACGAGTACATCAACTGTGAGGATATTGCCATGAACTTCCTTGTTTCCCACATCACACGGAAGCCCCCCATCAAGGTGCGTCCCCTTACCCGTGAGAAGGTGTGTGCATACACACTTCCTTCTTCCATTTTGCCGAAGTGAAGCTTGTGACAGAGCCACAGCTCAGAGACTTTTCTTTAAGGTGTACAAGGACACCACAGCACACACGTAGGAGTGATGTATGGCTGTAAGACAGGGCCTATGCACCGAGGCACTGGAGAGAACTGAGGGCGCTGGGACCTGGGCGTGAGATGGGGACAGCTTTACTCCCCGCCTCTCCTTCACACCGGAGGCAGGCAGCGCTTTCTAAGGGTAGATGCTCTAACTGATTTGTTAAAGAAATCTGCAGCTGCCTTCTTGACACCTTATGGTAACTGCAGCATATCAAAGTAGTGTTGCTGGTTACTGCTGTGAAGTGGTGGTCTTCAGCTTTCCTCTGTGTCCCAGTTCAGTTCCCAGCATGCATGCTGGGTGGCTCACCACATCCTGTAACTCCAGTTCCAGGGGGTCTGATGCTTGCTTCTGGACTCTGCAAGCACTGGGCTCAGGTGCACACATGCCCCCTACCCCTGTACATACACATAATTAACAATAGAAATGGGAGGAAACCCTGCCAAAGGACTGCTCCAGCGGCAGCAATGGTTATAGAGTCCAGGCTTTTGCTGTGGGTGCAGCTGCAGTGAGCCAGTGGGCGAGCAGCGGGGGTGGAGTGAGGAGGCCAAGGCTTTGTACCTGAGTGTGCGCCCTGAGCAGTGCCGCTGGCTTGTCAAATAACCCTTTCTGTTAACACTCTTTTAAAACAGATTTAAGGGTTGTGAAATGGTATAACAGCCATGTCACTCCATGATGGTCATGTCAGTGTGAGCCTGCACTGATACATCATACACTGGGAGTCCTCCTCTGTCCTGACTTTCAGTCTGTCCTGTTTCTGTTCCAGGACCAGGGTTGCCTGGTTTGAACTTCCACAAGTGGCCTTATACCTTTCCCATGTCTCCATATCATCTTGCTTTCATAGTCTGTCTGTCTGTCTTGTCACGGTTTCCCATTCTGGGTTCTAATTTCAGAGCCTTATACTTGCTCGGTTTTCTCCTCGTTCTCATAGGTTGAATGTCTGTATAGTTTCTGAGTACCTCTGGAAAGTTCCTCCTGTACATACACATTGGTCACGGCCACCGTCATCCTGCTGCTCTGAGCGCTCCTGGCGCTGTCCTGTGTCGCTGCAGGTCCTTCCCCTGCCTCTCCTGGGTCTGACTTGGTATAGTGCTGCAAAGGGCTTTGTCCTTTCTCTGGATGCTGCAATCACTGCCTGGTGGAGACCAGCTTAGACTCCATGAGCATCTTGTGCAGGCACACAAGCAATTTAAATTCCTACCTCAGTCTCACATATGCTGTCCTCAGACACAACTAGAAGTGTTCAATCCCCTCTGGCTGAGAGCTGAGCTTGAGAAGAAAGCCTTTGTGCACTTTGTCTGTCTCCTTGGCCTAGGCCTGTGTTCAGGCCTCCAGCAGAACTTGTGAAGGTTGCCTAACTTAATGGTCGGCCCCGTGTGACAACACCATTGTGTCACTTACATTTTTCTAATCGTTGGAAATCTTAATGATAGACTGACCATTTTCTTATGTTTTAAAATGTAATTTTCTTTTTTAATGGATATGTAATTTTAGAATTACTTTGTTTCCGTTTTGGCTAGCTTTCCAGTATTTTGCTCTGAAAGACATGGCTGAATCAAACAACTGTGTATCAACATTGTACTGTGCCACCAAGAAAGTCAATACTGGAGGTAGACTTGTTTGGATGGGTAGCCCTGGGTGTTAAGACATTGCTGTCTGTTCAGTGCAGTGACACAGCAGGGACCCCCATTAATGTTTTAGATACACTCATACATGCTGGCTTTGTAGATGTGTCCATCGGCGGCTCAGCCACTTCACTGTGGACATGACACTGGCTTGGCCACGCTGGAAGATTCTGTCGGCAGACACCCTGTGTTCTCACCCTGCTCTCTCTCTCCATTTCCAGGTGACATCGAGGTGGACTTTTCGATGCCCAGGGTGCCCTCAGGCCCTGTCCCATGATGACTCTCACTTTCACGAGCGGCACAAGTGCATCAACTTTTTTGTCAAGGTGTACGGCTATATGCCTCTCTTGTACACACAGTTCAGGGTGGACTCTGTGCTCTTCAAGACCCGCCTGCCCCATGACAAGACCAAGTGCTTCAAGTTCATCTAGGGCCTTGCCAGTTCTGAGGAGACAATGAGCAGAACGAGGGGAGTCACCCCCAAGGTTCCCAAGGTGTCGAAGGTCCTTGGGGACATCTGTCAGGCAGGGCCAAGACCCTTTGCTGGGAGAGGCAGCAGGAAGAGTGGAAAGGGATGGCTGTCTTTTATTTTGAAGTCAGCCACACTGGTCCTGGAATCCTGGTCAGCAGACTCAGGGTGTCTGCACAGGGCGCTGACTGATAGCGAACACTGAGGACCATTCATAAACCCAGGACAGCTGCTTCGTGGTTTTTAAATTCAGTAACAGCTATTATTATTTAAAGAGAGAATTTCACATTTGACATTCAAGGCTTATTTATATGTGTGCATATATGTACACACATATGTGTATATACGTATATATGCACACACATACACACACACACATACATATATCTATATATATATTTTGGTGGGTCGGGGTGCACCTGATATTTCTGCCAATCTCTCCAAGGGAGGGTCCTACCTGGCTATGTATTTAGTGGAGGGGGCCCCGGCCCTGCATTACCTGGACATTCATTTGCGGCCCCCTCCTCCCAGGGACACTGGCTGCAGAAATAAGCAGGATAGACCTGACCTAGGCAGGGTCTCCTGACCTCTCCTGGCCCCGTTCCAATGCCTCAGTGTTTCCCCCACAGCTTGTCCTGCCAGAGGCTGCACAGTGGGGACAACACATCCCAGACGCTTTGAAGGGTTGGGGCCAGGCCACACTCGGGCCTCACCAGGTTTTCCATTCTTTCTTGTGTTTGAGAGAGAAGGAGGCAGCAGACAGTGAGGCAGAGATGAGACCTGTATGTAGCCCACCCCCTGGGTGACACTGGTGCAGGGTGCTGGTGGCCAGTTCCGTGGTACTTGTTTCTCTCAGAGGAAACAACAGGAACTTGGCAGGCCGGCTGGGAGCTCGGCGGGTGTAGGGCCAGCCTGGGTCCTTCTGGGATTCCATAGTCTTACTGCAAGGCATGTGCCTTGGACAGAACACCTAGGTGAAATTCACCTCCCCTCTTGTGTCTAGACGTCCATCCTGTAGCTGTGGGGTTTAGACCCCTGAAGCCACGTTGGCTGTAGGAAGCCCCCGCCTTCAAGGTGTGGGATGTGCTAGACCCCGGACGCTGTGACTTGCTAGGTGAGTCCTCGTCTCTCGCAGACGTTAACAGGAATTCACCCCACATTACCACTCTCCATGTCCTGTAGATGGTTCTCATCCCAGGGCCGAAAATGAAATAAATTAACTTGGGGTATGGTGGCAGTGGGAAACTTAGGTCAGGGATTTGGTCTGTGACTTGTCTCCCCAGCCCCAGCAGCTGACGCAGAGCTCAGTCTGTCCTGGTCATGCACCTGCCTTAAGCCAGTCCCGTCTTCCTAGGCCCTGACACGTGTGCTGCTGCGTGCCGTCCTCTCTGCCTGCTGTCCTGCCGGAGGGCTGGCATGGCCCCGGGAGTCCCTCAGGCCAGCAGAACCAGGCTGCTGCAGAGCTTCCACTGGGTCTTCTGGGACCTGACACCAGGATTGCCTGGGACATCTGGTTCTTGGCAACTCAGTGAAGGGGTCGAGACTGTCCCCTAACCTTCTGTCTTCTCACCAGCCCTCGTAGCAGTAGCCCTCTTCCCCCGGGGGAGCCAAAGAGTGTGGTATTTTGCGCTAAATATGTGGCTGCTATTTTATCATTTTTTCCCTCTCCCAGTATTGGGGATGGATGCCAGAGCTGTGGGTGGACATCCTGACAATCGCTCTGCCCTGATCCCCGTCCCTGTTGTCTCGTTTCTTTTCATTGAGAGGTTGTAAATGGTGCTGTGGTACCCGATAAGAAAGTCAGTCTCTGTGGTAGGACCCCCTCTGTGGGTCACTCATGGGTATCACTGAACTGTGTTTGGGGGATAGTGATGTCAAGAGTGTCCTATGGGATAGCCCTGGTGGGAATGCTTGCTGAAGGACCCCAGCAGCAAGCTTGGCCAGTGACTGGACCTGAAGGACTCTGTCAGAGGCAAGAGGCAGAGACAAAGCAGTTGGACCCTGCTTGTGATTTGGGTTTTGGGGTTAGGGGACATGCTTGGAAATGATTGTGCCACTACACGTTCGTGGAGCCTGGTGTCTGACGTTTACCATGGGTGGGTCACCTCCTAGTGCAGATTGCTAACACAGGTCACTCTTGGCTAGCTACCTAGTCTCAGCTCCAGGGCCAGGACAGCTTTGTTTTCCAGTTGCTCTTCATCTTAAGGCCAAGGGCCACCCACCGAGTGACAGTCCCCCAGGGTGCCTCAGGCCTGTGGACCACCTGATGCTCCTGTCAGGGGTGGCCTTGTTAGTGAACAAGGAGCTAGAGGGTGGGGCTGCCTGGGGTGGCTTTGATGACTTGTCCATCTGTCTGCCCCTTTCAAACCATGAGCACAAAGGTCTTACGTTGGATTTTTGTAAAAAAACAAAAAACAAAAAAACAAAATAAATGGAGACTTTAACTCATGCTGTTTGGAGGTGTTTTGTCACTGAACTAGGAAGAAAGACTTAGCTGTGCCAAGGTGCCTGCCTGATTCGGGGCTTCTACATGGCCCGATGGGAGCACTCCAGCTTCGGTCAGAGGATAAGGGAGCCGGGCAAGCACGAGCCCAGGCTGTCAGCAGTGTTCCATTTTGCACGGCAGCTACCGTTACTGTGGGAATCTTTAAAAAAAAAAATGTTTAATTTTTATTGTGTGCATGTGTGTGGCTATGTCTGTATATAAGCACATGTGTGCAGCAACTTGCTAAGGCCAAAAGAGGATATTGGATCTCCTGCATCTGGACTTAGGGACAGTTGTGAGCCACCTGACGTGTGTGCAGGTAACTGGAGTCCAGCCTTTAAAGGCCGGCAGTGTGCACAGCGGTGGGACTCATACCACAGGTCTTGTTCCTCCTTCCCAGGATACGGAGAATGAAGGAGACTGCAATAGAAAAGTGTCACTGTACACCAAGAATGTGCCTTGGAGAATTTCTGGTTAGTTCTGCCTCAGACCCACCTGTGGAATCCCGAGTGTCGGCGGTGGCCATCCTGGGCACTGTCACTCAAGTGTTTGAGCTGGTTATGGATGTTGAGGTTTGGGTGTGGGCTCTGCAGTGGCGTGTGTGTGCTCACATATGGGCTGCCCCAGCCATTTGCCAGGCACAAGCATCCCATAAGTCCACTCTGGCACACACGAACAGATGTGATTGACTACGATAAAGCAAACTGCTGGCTCTCTACGTATTTCAGATGCTGAGGCTGCATTGGGGGTCTCCTGACAGAGCAACCCTGCTGGCCGACAGTGGCCTGTGTACACTGCTGATCTACTTCACCCACTGAAGGAGGAGTATCTAGGGGTACAGCCCCAAGGAAGCGACTAGTGGGTCTCTGAACAAGTGTGACAAGCTGCACCTATGGCCAATTTGGGGGAGACCACAGGCAGAGTGGGCTGGATTGCTCCCAGGGTACCCACAAATTTAGTGACCTTGGGGACAGTTTTGGGTTGGGGCTCAGACCTCAGGGGGGAGGGAGAAGGAAGGGTGGAAAGGGGGCAATTGTCTTGAAATCAGCCATTCCTGTGTTTCGGTGATGAGTGAGCCATCTGTGATGATGCAGACCCGTAGTCCAAGTACTCAAAAAGCAGGAGGATTGCCTGGAGTTTAA
The DNA here is from genome assembly GCF_900095145.1 of Mus pahari. NCBI lineage: Eukaryota > Metazoa > Chordata > Mammalia > Rodentia > Muridae > Mus > Mus pahari. The sequence goes on along the minus strand of NC_034597.1, from coordinate 56,032,380 downwards.
GGACATCTTGGGCGCTTGGGCAATTTTCCGAGTTCAGCTATTCTAAATCAAGCTGCCGAGAACACTTGATGAGCAGGTACTTTTGTGGCTCCACCTACCTCTCTGCAGTGAACACTTGTGAGCATTGCCACTGGGTGATGCTTTTCCGAGAGTCTGGGAGACCTATTTCTGAAAGTAACCGCTGCATTTTGTACTTGCAGTGATGTTGAGGGTGTTCAGTTCCACATGCTCAGCAGCCTGGGGGTGCTGTCAGTCTTGGGTTCAAAGTTCAGACCACATTTCCTGGTGACTGGTGATGGTAAGTAAGCGCCTTCCTTACTTGATATGTTCTCCGACACTTTCAAACACATGTGTAACTCACCTTTTCACTTACCTGCCCCCTCTCACTTCCCTCTCCTGTCAATTCCTCTTCCCTGGGTATCCCCTTTCACACTTCATGCTTTGTTTGGTTTTGTGACCCAGCTGAGTTTAACCAGGACTGTCTGTGTGACCATGGGTATGACACTGTCCACTGGAGCCTGATGGGCTCACCACAGAGTACCCAATTGAATAGTGACTCCTCTTCTAGAATCTCCCAGTAGCTGGTAGTTTAACAGAGAGGGGTAGGGACCCATGAGCCCTTCCCCCATCCACAGTTGATGTGGATGTGACCAGTCTTGTGCAGGCCAGGCCAGGTCCTGGCTATGATGGCTGTCATTTTGCAGCCTTTCTGTCTTTCTGCCCTTCGGCCATGCTCACTGAGCCTTAAGAGAGTGTGTACTATAAATGTCACCCTCAACACCTTTATCAACTATAGCTATGTCTCAGTGCTTGTCACTCATAGGGAGAGGCTCTGATTGAGGCTTTTGTCTTAACAGCATTTGTCTGTGGGTCCCAGTGTAGCTCATTGGAAGGCAGTTTGAACAGCATCAACCTAACTACAACAGCAATAGTACGTTACCCTTAGGGTCTAGGACTCTCCCAGCTGTGTTTTTGACCAGATTTACTGTACCAGGCATAGGTTTTTCTCCCATGGAGCAAGAATCAGATCCAACCACAGAGCAGCTGGTTACCCCCATAGCAAGTCATTCCACTGCTGCATATGTGGGCACAGCTACGTGGCAGGCTGGTATTGGTTTACAGCGTTAACAGCTGTTAAGACCTTGATGCTTTCCTCCTGTAGCAGCCCACAAAGCATTTTCTCTTTCTTTTTTCCTTCCTTT
>NC_034597.1:56015589-56030969 GCF_900095145.1 Mus pahari | reverse complement strand
TTTCTTTTCTTGTTTTTTTTTCTGTTTTCCTTCCTTCTTTCCTTCTTTCCTTCCTCCCTCCCTCCCTCCCTCCCTCCCTCTATAGTATGAGTACACTGTAGCTGTCTTTAGACACACCAGAAGAGGGCATCAGATCTCATTACAAATGGTTGTGAGCCACCATGTGGTTGCTGGGAATTGAACTCAGGACCTCTGGAAGAGCAGTCAGTGCTCTTAACTACTGAGCTATCTCTCCAGCCCTTGGCTTGATTTCTGTAGCTCTCGTAACCAAAGTGTGTGGTGTCTTCAGCACTAGAGTCTTACCATGGATAGCCATGAGGGGTGTCAAGAGCTTGTATTAGTTTAGGGGCCTCTGAGATCTCCCTTTTCAACAACTGGTACTAGGAGTTTTTTCCTAGCTCTAGGAGCAGTCCTAGCTAGCTATGCAGCACGTCTTCCTTCTAACAGTCTCTGTGTTAAAGACAGGACTTCATTCTCAATGAATGAAGGAGGCTCAAAGTTGACCTGCATGTTTTCACCATTGCTTTTTATTTTGTCTTCTGAGTCAGGGTCTCTCCCTGAAGCTCACTGATTGGCTAGACCCTGTTTGAAGCAGGGTCTGTTGTTACAGCTGCTCTGAAATTTTCCTGCCTTAGGAATGCTGGGATCACAGATACAAGCATGGCATCTGGCTTTTGATAGGGGTTCTGGGAGTTGAATTTAGGATCATCAGGCATGAGAGGCAAGCACTTGTACATACTAAGCCATTCGGCTGGCTCTAAATTCAGTTTTTCTTTCTTTTCTTTTTTAAAAAGATTTATTTATTTTATGTAGATGAGCACACTGTAGTTGTACAGATGGTTGTGAGCCATCATGTAGTTGCTAGCAATTGAACTCAGGACCTCTGCTCGCTCTGGCCCAAAGATTTATTATTATATGTAAGTACACTGTAGCTGTCCTCAGACACACCAGAAGAGGGCGTCAGATCTCATTACAGATGGTTGTGAGCCATCATGTAGTTGCTAGGAATTGAACTCAGGACCTCTGCTCGCTCTGGCCCAAAGATTTATTTATTATTATATGTAAGTACACTGTAGCTGTCCTCAGACACACCAGAAGAGGGCGTCAGATCTCATTACAGATGCTTGTGAGCTATCATGTGGTTGCTGGGATTTAAACTCAGAACCTTCAGAATAGCAGTCAGTGCTCTTAACTGCTGAGCCATCTCTCCAGCCCACAGTTTTTCTTAAAATGATTCAAGCATGTGTATTTCATGTCTCTATATATGTGCATGTGTGCCTGGTGTCCTCAAAGGCCAGAAGAGGGCTTTGGACCCTTTGGGACTAGTTACAGGTTGGGAGCTACTCTATGGGTGTTGAGGAATCGAGCCTGGGTCCTCTGCAAGAGCAACAAATGATCTCATCCACTGAGCAGACTCTCCAACCTTGGATTCAATTTAAGATCAGGTTGTCTCTTACCGAATGAACTTTGATCCATCGTCATTTGCTCTGGTATAAAATAAAGCACTTCCTAATATTTCCCCAGCGTTCCCCTTCCTTATCTTCTGTCCCTTCAGCATCTGCAGTCCCTCCTTTTGTGGCTGACTGATATTTTAAGGGCTGTGGGCTCCGTAGTGACACCTGCTCTTTCACTCCTGAGAGGGACAAGGTGTCCCCTTTACATGTCAGTCCAGTGAAAGGTGGGCCAACGCAGATCTTTCCGTAGAGCCTCAGGCTGAGCTACTCTCCTCTCAGTTTCTCTTCTTGTTACTTTCGTTTTTCCTCTGAGGTTTTACTTTTGTTCTTTTTATAGTTTCTGGAGGTAAAACTTTGGGTCCATTTTAGGCCTCCCTTTTATATAATCATTTGTCTTCCTTAACTCAGGTTGTGTTCCTTGGCACTCCCGATCCTCTGTCCAGTGTGACAAGGCACAGGGAAGACTAGAAGAGCAGTCAGCGCTCACTGGTTCACACTGGAAGGGTCTGGATCACAGGTGAGCAGTGATTCTGTCCGATTCTCTGTGAGCTGCACCTGCTTAATAAGAAACCTGGAGTATCAGGCTAGCTCCACTCAGTAGGTGTTGGGAAACCCTGCTATTAACCTCTTCCATGATGAGATAGCTCCTGGAGCTCCAAGCAAAATGGAGGGACTCCCTTTTTCAGTCTGGCTTCCTCTTCTCTGCCTGACCTTATCTGGGGAGCCTGACCCTTCATCTTCTACCTGAGGAACGTCACCCAGTTCTTAGTGAATTCATAGGTTCAACTCCCTTTCTTCCAATAAGAACCTGCCAGTGAGTACCTGGAATGTCTCTCCTTGTAAATGAGGCACTCCTGGTACTTTAAGCTGCAGCCAAGGTACTTTAAGAAAAACCACTTCCCACTCTCTAAGGTGTATATAGCCCTTGTTTACCCCGAGTAAAACAAGCACACGCTGTTTGCTGTTTCACCGAATACTGTCTGAAAGGGCTGTAAAGGACATCCTTGGAGCACCACCCCCAGGATCCTGCTGCTTGGGGTACAGGCTGGGCCCCCTGGGGGAGGAAGCAGAACTCCAAACCACAAACCCTCTAAGACTACAAAAAAATAGAATTGACAAAAGGGGGCTCCCCAGTCTCCCTTTAGTCACCCCAACCTCTAGGCTAGAGTGGGAGTTCTTTTTGTACAAAGTACCTTTCCGTAGAGTTGAAATGTAGCTGAATTTACTGTTTCTGCTGCTTTTTTTGAGATAGAGTTTCAATGTATAGCACTGACTGTCCTGGAACTCACTCTGTAGACCAGGCTGGCCTCCAACTCAGAGATCTGCCTGCCTCTGCCTCCAAGTGCTAGGATTAAAGGCATGTACTGCCTGCCAGGTTGTTTCTGCTTCTTGAGACAGGGTCTTATGAGCCCAGGGGGTCCATGAGCCTGCTGTGTCAGAGGATGAGCCTCCAGCACTGGGTGGTACATCTGCATTTCTGCAGACAGGGCCTGTTAATGATTAGGGCAGAAGTGTGGTAGATGTGCTGTGGTGGTTTACTGCTGGGTGGAGCTGCAGACTTTTCCCCCCAGACACTAAATCATTATTTAGACTGTAGTTCAATAGAACTGGAGACTTCTATAAAAATAATGTTTATTTTTAGCAAAATGGGCCACCGAACAGAGCGAGATAGGTTCGCTTTCTGATTTGGGGACTGACCTTTATTAGGTGTAGCACTGTAGGCGGGTAAGTCTGAGAGTTAACCCCTGTGAGCCCCGAAAACACAGGCCAGGCATTTTTTCACTTCCCTCAGGAAAGGACGTCTGTCATGCTGTCACCCATAGCTGCTCGGGAGCCCAGAACTGAAAAGAACAGGCCTCTAAAAGTTCTTGGGGTCAGCAGTACGAGGAAGTCACACTGGCAGATCCTAGCCGGAGACACCTCTCCTCTCCGGAAGTCAGAGGACACCACCAGACTGTCTCTGGGTGAAGGGCTAGGATGTCACAGATGCCCCACTCAGAACTTCTGCAGGAACCTGAGGACAAGGTCCCGCAATCGGACCCTCAGCGTCTCGTCATTGTCACAGATGATGTGAGTGGAGTCTTCTTCAATCTGGATGAGTGTCTCGGCTTCCTGCAGCAGGACAATATGGCCCTTGGCTGTGTCCTCCACCTTAATGTCACTGAAGCCATGCTGTTCCAAGAGAAAAGAGAAGGATGGTGCCTCTGAGAGCAAGGCCGGACTGAGCACCCACACTGGCATTTACATTCAGCACAGCCCTGACATCGGGGCCAGAATCCAACCAAGAGGTTTTATTTATGAAAGGCCCCATGCACAAAAACTCAGGAAAACTTCTGAGGCCTGAGTCCACCCAGATGCTCAGGTTCTTGGAGAAGAGCTAGGCTGCTGGTCCTGGCACCTGCCTACTTTTGGTCTCTGCAGTTCTGAGCCCCAGGAAAAGCACGGATCCTCACAGCGAGGTACCACTCACCTGGGGCTGGCAGCATCTCCCCAGCCACCCTTACTGAGGATTGTAGAATCTCCTTAGAAATGAGAACTACAGCTAAGTTAGAGTTGCCTGGATGAGACACACAGCAAGCAGAGAGCCTGAGGCAGGGACTGCCTGTCCTTTGCTGCAGGACACCCACATAGCCTTGCAAAAGAGGTGAGACAGGGAGGGCCAGGCAGGAGAAAAAGGTAAGATCACTGTGGAAAAGCAAGTTATTGTGAGAAATAATAATTTTAAAAGTGAAACTTGAAACTCCTGGCTCCTAACAGGAGCCTGTAAAGCCTCACGGGAGATGGGGTCCTTTATTCATCTACAGGACTGTGGGAAGATCTCAAGAGCAGTTTGGGAAAATCAAAAAATAAAGAAAACCAAGCCTGAAACGGGAAGCCTTGTCTTTGAAACTTGAAAGAAGTCAGCAGCTGAGACAGTGTGGTTATTATGGCTTAGCTGGAGAATGTCTAACCCTACCATCAGGTACTGGAGTTTTCTCAAGGCATACCCCATGCCATCTTCACCCCATTCCCCTCTTCCTAGTAAGGGTGATATGTGGAAGCATTAACCGTCACAATCCTGCAACAAAGCTTTTATAAAGCTCTTTACGGCACTGATGCAGTCAGGAAGTCCCCTTAGGCGTGGGGAAGCTGCTGCATGGCCAGGAGCACTGCCTGCTCTTCCAGAGAGATGTCCATGGTTTCACTCCTAGCACCCAAGCGGCAGCTGGAACTGTCTGTAATTCGTTTCAGGGGATCTGGCCACCGTGGGCACCAGGCATACACAGGGTACACAGATAAATATGCAGGCAGAACACCCCCTCACAAAAGAATCTCTCCTTTGAAAGAAGCGGGCCATGGGATAGAGAGCCACTGTGATAGACAGCACAGCATCTTTCTCTTGCCTGTCTCTTGGACCCACTTCTGACGGAATCACTGACCTTCGTCTCTTATGCTAGCCCTCCCAGAGAGTGGTGCTCTTCCAGCGAGGACAGGCAGCCTGTACTGCGCTATCCCTGCTGCTCCCTAGCTGGAGACTGAAGGACAGGGCTGGTGGTGAGCAGAGACTAGGAGCAGCCCAGGAAGGAAGATGGTCTTTGGCTTAGTTCATTTTGAGCCTCTTCTTGTTCTGTGACATCCTAGCACCCCCTCGGGGGCAGAGCAGGCCACCAGCTCACCTTCTCCAGGGTCTGCACAAACTGTTCTACAGGGATGGAGCCGCTCAGCAGAGGCTTCAGCACTTTGCAGTCGGGAACGTCTTCGTTCACCCGCTTCCTCTTCTTACTGCTGGTGGGCTGGGTGGGCTTGGGAGGGGGCTAGGGCAGAAGGAAAGTGTGGCTCTCAGTGAGCATCTCTTCCCTGACTCCATGGCTGTGGCCTGCTGGCCTGGCATGAAAAGCAGGCTCAGCAGCTGGGTTCCTTCCGCCTGAGTTCATGCAACCATGTACCTGGGATCATAGCTGCCTTTCAGCAAAAACCAGTGTGCATTTCCAGGATTCATTAACTGATGAAATCCCTTCTAATAGTCACTGGCAGCCACAGCCATGCGTGCTGACTAAAAACAGACTGCAGTGTCTGGCAGTAAACCATTGCCATGCCACCAGGCAGTGGCAGAAAAGCATTAGGAGGTCAGAGAACTCGTGGACCTCAGGGCTCTGTGAGGATCAGCCCAGACAACGCACGGCAGCAAGCACACAGTGCCTAGTGCTCTAAGTGCTAGCTAACTACAGGGGTACACCAGCCACGCGGCACAGCTGTGGAGGGGTGCTCCTGAGGTGAGCGCTGCCCCGTGTGCCTGCCTTCCTGGCTCTGCGCTGTGCTTGTATTCCAGGCATCATGAGAGATGGACGCTGTCTGCAGCTTGCAGCCTCGCCCAGTGCTGCTCAGGTTCGGGGACCGACAAGGCACGTGCCCATGACAAGCTGGGATAATGCTGCTACTTCAAGAGCTGGGGAACAGGGAACTACTTGGGAGAGCTTATGTGGTTTCTGGGAGGCATGCGTCCAGAGGAAGAAGTGGCTAAGAATTTGTACAAAGTGCTTTCTTTGTTTCGAGTACACACAAGTCTCCATCAGCTTAAGCTTCAGTGTCTGATTGGGATGAACTGGGAGCTGGCTGGGCAGAGCTTTCCTAAGGGAAGAGGTCTCCGGGGTCCACACCCAGTCCCCCATATGCCCTGGGTACCTGAAGCACATGCTTGTTATCCTTTGTGTGCAGCACAGCTGAGACAGTCGCCAAGGAGATGCCAGGCTTGATCTCCATGGGCACCAGGGAGTCTGCCAGCTGAAAATAAAATGCACGGTTTCACACAGGCTCCCTCTCAGAGGAGGGAAGAATCCCAGGGTGGAGAGAGGCCTGGGGCTTAGTGGAACAAAGCACTGAGCTCTTAGCATCCTCTGCCCCAAAGGCCTCCAAGGATGGCCATGATACTGTTCTTGGGTTTTACTTACACTGTTGCAGTTCAAAATGACCAGATAACTCAGTGCATGAACCAGGTACACCTCTGCAAGTCTCCTGCCCACCACAGCGATGCAAGGAGAAAAGGGAAGAAAGGAGGCGGCAGACCACTGGCTAGGACAGTGGGGGAGGTGGCAGACCACTGGCTAGGACAGTGGGGGAGGCGGTAGACCACTGGTTAGGACGGTGGAGGAGGCGGCAGACCACTGGTTAGGACGGTGGAGGAGGCAGTCGGCCACTGGCTGGGATAATGCCGCATCATCCAAGTGCTTTGCGTGGTAGCTCCTAGGTACTGGAGCAGGGATCATCAGGGCAGCTGTAAGTCAGTGTGGGCTGGACATCGCCACTATGAAAATGGCAACATCTGCTGGGTGCATGCACCTGAATGCTTCCACTTCCTGGCATCACTCATGGGCTCCAGACAGCCTCTGAAGTCCTCTCAGAACCTATCAGATTCCTCAGCACACACGCCAGGTGCAGATCCCCTCACTCTTTCTTGTGCCAACCCTGTACCTTCTCTAGGTGACCACTGCAAGTGGACTACATGTTTGGTTGTTTTTTTTTTTTTTTTTTTTTTTAACAACACTGTTTTTTTTTTTTTTTTTTTTTTTTTTGATCCCTAGCAATCTGGTGTCTGTAAGTGGCAGGACAAGTGTCCCCCCCCCCCTACTGTGACCTGAGCAACCACAGTGCACACACTGCAGTGAGCTCGGAGCTCTGGGGTCCTGGTGCTCAGGCCTGCCTATGTGCCGTCCTCAGATGTACAGCTTTCCCCCAAGCCAGGCTGCCTTCGTTTAAAAACAAACCTATGTGCAAGATGCCATTCCATAAGCACTGCTAGGCAATGCCAGTTGGGTAGGAGGTGAAGCTTATAGCATTTACACATCAACAACACAAGATGTGAGGGCTGCTCCCTGAAGTTCAAGCATGGGAGGAGGGTGAGGAGTTCCACACTGCGGCAGTTACCCAACACCTGACTGTGCCAGGTCATATCCTTCACCTTGGCTTTGTTCACGGACAGCCTGCCCCGTAAGTGACTGTTCTCTGCACTGTTCAGGCTGGCGTAGGTCAACACTCCCCCACACCTCATGAAGTGGAGCTGGGCGGTCCATCGTCTATGAGAACAGGCCTAAGGACTGACAGCTCTGCTTGCAAATCCTCCATCCTGGAAGTCTAAAGAGGCTGCAGTCTGGGGAGAGGGACTTCCGCTAACTGCAGCAGGTTTTAACCCCTTCACCTCCCACATGTACTTTCCAGGGCTGTGGTCATGTGATACTGATTCTGTCGTACACTGTCTTCCATGACAGCCTTGGCCCCCACATGCAGCAGCACCTGGAGAAAGCACTCAGAAGCTGAAAGGACAGTCAGTGGTAGACAGAGGAGGGAGCAGAGCACCTGTGAGAGAAACCTGGAGAAGCTGGCACAGTGGAGCCATCTGTTTTCTGGAGTTGAGAACTTTTCTCATGGAAAGCCGTTTAGTCAAGTCAAAGGTGTTCGAAGTTCTGATAAACAATGAGGAACCCATGGGCTGGAGGCCCCTGCGCAGCAGCCCCCCATTGCTCTACAGTCACCCTTCTTCCTCGTTCTCTTCCCTAGTGGAGTCACCTATGCACAGCATTACTTCACTGTGGCATCATTTGTACAATGTGCCTTTTACATTTCCTTGTGATAGAACTCAAGCTAGCACTTAGAACGTAAGCCATTTAGACCTGGATGTCACCTGCAGGACCACACCAGTGATGGCTAACATAAGGAGCCTAACATAACTTGCCTGGGGGTCTGTGCTCTTTCCTTCCTTCAGTTGTGAGAGACTGACAGTGTCCGGAGTGCACTCTGGTGGAAAGCAGGCTTTTAAGGCTGAAAGGGCAGCAGCTCACCTCTGGCATGATTTCAATTTTCTCATAGCGTCGTTTGAAGGGCAGGGCGAGGACCTCAGCCCGCCGATAGGACATGGCTGGCGGCTGGCAGTCAATCATGAGGTCCATCCTGTGGGACTGGGCTGGCGGTGGCTGGGTGTACTGCTCAGGACAGACCACGTGCAGGGGCTGAGGAGCAATGCGACAAGGAGGTCACAGAAAAGGGCAGGCTGAGTTGGGTGTGGAGCTGCAGCCCCAGGCTTCTTCCTGACCCCTCTTGGAGCATCCTGGAGGCTCAAACTCACAATCAGGCCATTAGAGCACATTCTCTCCAAGCTGCTAACCCAAGACAGGACGAGTATGCTCAAGGAGCCTAGGTGGCTGAGGGAAGGGCCTGCTACCTCTCTGCACTTGTTTTTATTTTTCACTACGTCTAAGTAACTTTTGTGGTGACAGCCACTGTGTCTACTCCCTAAGCTGAGCTCAGCTCCCTGGGTGCAGTCTTCCTGTGATGCCTGTCCTCTGTGCTATTACAGGCCCTTGACTAACTAGGAAGAATTTCGGCTTTGGGTTAGCCCTGTATTCTGGGTTTGGTATATCTTAGGCTATTCTCAGATCAGTGGAAACTGGCAGGCCATATGCCTACCTGAGTATGACAGTGAATTGGAGATGAAAATCTGTGTGGATATCACCCAGCTGAACAATAATGCTGGAAACCCACAGGTCCGAGGATTGCCCTACCCTGAGAGTCTGGAGTAAGCCGCAGATCCTCTGCATGAGGGTTTCCAGTGGTCACGCCTGGGTGGATCTATAGGACTTTTAGGACCTTGTGTTCTTTATGACCTGGCTAGCATCTGACACCTCTGTCCCCTGCCTCAGCCTGAGCATCCTCCAGACTGTCCCTCACCAGATAGCCTCTGATATCTAACATTAGCACGTGACAGAGGGGTGTGAAGCTGCTTAGTGTTGAAAAGAACATGGCCCCTGGCCACTCCCTCTGCATGCTGGCGACCACACAGGGCACTCTGTCCCCTCAAGTGACAAGCTGGAGCTCCAGCATCAATCAGCTTCCTGTTCCGTGTCACCCTGCCCCATCCTCTTATATATGGATAGCATCATGACGGCAGTCTGTGAGGAGGAGGAAGGAGCTAAAGCTAGCAGGTGAAGGAAGCAAGCATACCTGGGTGCAAATGACCGGGGAAGGAGGGGGCCTCGCACACACTCAAGCTCTGGAGATGCTGGTCAGGGCATAGACCTTTCCTCTCACAGGGTCTCAGCTGTCTTCCTTGCCAACTCTAACTGTTCCCCCATCCCTACTTTCCGTCCCAATGCCTTGGCTCATCTCCTGAACCCTGTGCAGAAATCCTCACTTTTCCTTTTCTTGCAGAAAATGCGAAACAGAGCAACCATGAACCTACCATGTAACTCAGCTCAGATTTAGGCACATTGAGTGACTTGGAGGGGAAGAGCATCTACATGCTTTTCTGTGGCCACATTGGTCCTCATCAAAAGAACCCATTTATGCCTGCCTTCCTGCCCTTTCCATTTCTTCAGAGGGGGAACTTTCCCAGTGAATAAAGATCATTTCCTGAAGTCTGAAGGGCAACAGGCAGCATCCTACAGAACTGAAGACAGGCTTCTGTGAAGACAGGCATCTTCAGGGCATGGCTGTGTAGACCTGGTCCACAAAGAGCCACATTCAGACCCTGGCCCCCAGAGGAAACAGCGAGTGTAGATCCAGGCTACACTTGGTTTACCTGTACTTCTTTAAGCAGCTTTGACACCTGGATGAAATTCAGTCGAGTGTCAATTGGGCAGTAGATGCACTTCATGGCCAGTGGCTGGTAAGGAGCCAAGGCCTCCAGGTAGGAGAAATCAGGTTCTAGAAAAGTGTAAACAGGGAACTTTAATATTCAAGAAAAGACAACATTGAGCCAGCTGCAGCTGATGTCATCAGGGCCAAGCAGACAGTCCTTGTCAGAAAAGGATGTGCAAGGAAACAGTATGGCCCATGGGAAGAAGGGGGTCTCATGAGGAGGTGGGAGGCTGCTAGAGGCATGGGTGTGGGCTCAAAGCTTACAAAACAGATAAAATGAGACAAATAATATGGGACACACAAGGAAATGGACGTTTCTCTAAACAAACTGTCAGCTCAAAATGGAGAGGAAAAGGAACCCCTATGTGGTTGTACACTTTGGAGGCTGAGGCAGGGAACTGCTAGTTTAAGGCTACTCTGGGCTGCATAGTGAAGACTCTGTCCCAAAAGGAAGAAAAAAAAGTAAAGGAATAGAAAGTTGTCATTTGGCAAGCACCTCAGTGATAATTTATTCAGACTGGAATCATTAATCAGTGATAGATAGAAAGCTGGGGAATGATACATTCTCTTTTGCCCCTGCAAGAGCTGAAGAGCAGTGCTGGGAAGACAGTGTAGTGTTTAGGACCTCTTCCAGAGGTCCAGAGTTCAATTTTCAACAACCACATGGTGGCTCGCAGCCATCTACAGTGGGATCTGATGCCCTCTTCTGGCATGCAGGTGTACACATGCAGCACTCACAGTGACGGGACCTGGCACAGCCACAGGAATATCACATCAGCTGCTCAAAATTAACATCCAGGTGGGAGACAGAGCACGGCAGCCACCTACCGGGTATCCCACACCTCACAGACTGCACAGAGCCCTAGTCCACATCAACAGGCTTTGGCTGAGACTGTCACTCTCCCACCAGGAGCCCAGGCCTCCAGAGGAGCAATCTGTCACATTGCCCAGTTTTTCCTCTCAACAGCTACCAGTGCTTGCTTGGCAGGGATTATTCATACCAAATGAGCTGCCCACAGAGCCAAGAGAACAGTATATTGTGCTCACCCCACAATACCCAAGGGGACAGGTCTAAGACCCCAAGTCCCTCCTCTCGGCTTATGAACTGCTGAGGCAATGGACCTTAAAGAATTAAAGTCTCCCCATGAACCTCACACTGGGAGTAGAAAAAGACTGAAATGCTAAAAGCAGCCATGAGGGCCCCACCCCCACCCAGGAAGAGATTTCACAGTCCAGCAACTTACAGGACCACTTTGCAGACAGAGGCTGATGGGTCAGTGATGGGCAGAACCTCATCCTGACCAGGACTGCTAATTAGGCATACTGTAAGACCTCTATTTAAATGTAAATCTATGCTCTACCCTAAAGATGGATCCCTTATCTGTCCTTAACATGGCCTCACTGAATCAACCTTCCTCTGCTTCTCACTGTTTTTCTCACTGTCCCTTTACTTGGCGTCTTAAGGTGGGTGGCTGAGCCCAGCTCACAGGACTGCCAGGGCCATGCTTTCATTCTGAAACCTCTAGTAACGGGGCTACCAGGAAGGAGTACTCTACAGTAGTCAACACGAGCAGCAAAGGCAGATGAGCTTCCCCTCACTCAAGCGGGGACTAGAAACCTCAGGAGGCAGTGAAATGTCAGCATGTTGCCAATGTTATCACGAGTGGCCTCTCACTGTGCCCATGGGACTCTGTAACTACTGTCACATCAGCATAGCTCACCAGAGAGAGCAGGAACGACCATCCACTCCCTTTCCACAGTGTTCTCTTGACAACCTCAGCAAAATCCTAGTGGTGTCCAAGTTTTGGGCTTTGTGAATTAATGTACTATGGCTCCCAGAGGGTCAGGGTTCCTGGTGCAGTGGAGTCACTGTGTCTTCCTGTTGGATGCACACTTCACAGGGCAGCAAGGTGAGATGGGGCTATTCAGTGACCATAACAAATCCACGAAAACCTCTCCAAAAATCCAGCTCAAACACGAACATTACCACCGATCCCAGCCCACCATGAGTAGTCACCCTAGCCCGGCTAGCCTCTCGCTGCTTCTACACAGGACACTGAGGTGACTGTGGAATTATTGTGGCGGCACCCAATGGAGAATGAGCCCAACATTTGTGAATCTGTCACCCCGTCCCTGCTGAGAAGAAGGTGATGATAGGGATGGTGTGATGGCTATTCTTGGTTGTCAACTTGACTATATCTGGGACAAATTACAGTTCAGAAATAGAAGGCACCTGTGAGAGATTATTTTTGCTTGGTTTGAAGTGGTAAATCCACTTCTAGTTCAGACCTTTGAGGCAGAAAAACACACCTTTAATCTGGGCCACACCCTCTCTGACAGCCTACATAGGGACAGTGGGAGAAGGAAGCTTTTGCTCTTCGCCTGCTTGCCTTCCCCTTGCTAGCACGGCATCCCTTCCCTAGCCTATTTCTTCAGGACAACAGCATATACTAAAGACCAACAGAGACACTCAGCCTAGTGAGACCGAGCAACTACTGGATTATTGGACTCTCCATTCAGCTATACTAATGACACACGTGCGCGTGCACACACACACACACACACACACACACACACACACACACACACACACACACGAAGAGAGATTCATTCCACTGATATAGATGGGCATGTTGGAGGCTACAACAAGGTTTCAAGATCCTGACTTCACGGCCTGTGAGATTTCTAAGCTTAAAGGCAGCGTGAAGACCTTACAGTGATAAAACAGGGAGAACCCCTAAGTCACCTCTGCCTGGCCTCATCTCACTGAAGGCTTTGTTCCTTCTTGAGGGCTCTGTTTCCAGAGCAGACCAGAGTCAAAGGTCCAAGACCTAGCTAAGTAGACAATCCTAACTGTGGAGAGCAGACCAGACCAACATTGCCGTCACTGAGGTTCTTAACACCTTCTAAAGTCCTATCCAAAAGCAGTGTAGATTTCAGTATTGAAAGAAAAAAAAAACCCAAAAAACAAAAAGGAACAGAAATGAAAGTTGTGCTTGATCAATAGTTGCCCAACATGGCTTTTCCTTTATTCCTTTGCATCTATGCTGTTCCTGTTTATTTTTGCAAACAGGGTGCTCTGGAATTCGATCCTCCTGCCTCAGCTTCTCCAGTGCTGAGGTTAGGGTGTGTAAGGCTGAAGGGCTGTATGTATGCTTTCCTCTCTGCGCTGTAGGCTCAGGCACCATCAGCCCGATGGAAGACTCTAACCCTTACCTGTGAATATGACGGTGTTGAGGCTGGACTTCCCCCAGAGCTCCATGAAGTGGACGACGTCCCCAAAGCGGAGGGAAGGATGTCCGGTGAACAGCACACACGGCTGTCTGAAGTCATTGCTGAAGTCACCGTGGATGCTGCGGTAGTGCTTCAGCTTATTGGTCTGAATGAGCTAAAACACAGGAAAACCCGAGCTGTGTTGGAGAAATGACTGGAAAATACAATCCAAGACAGCAAGCCAGAGACTAGAAGACTACAAAAGCTACCCCTGCCTGAGGCCTGCTGTCCAAACTGAACAACTTGGCTCAGGCCAGAGGTCAGCAGAGATAATTCAACGAGACAGCAAGTGAGTACCCGGAGACACTCAGCACCAGGCACCAGTGGGGAAACGCCCACCACAGCAGCAGACGCTGCTCCTTATCCAGTACGATGGCCGATGTTAGACCCGCCACACCAAATGCTGGCCAGAGTGTGGTACAGAGGACTCCCTCCCTCCTTGCTGGTGGGATGAGAAATGGCACAGCCACTGTGGAAGACTTTGTTGTTGTTACATGTACCGGAGGACCCAGTAATCATGCTCCTTTGATATTTAACTCAAAGGAACTGAAAGCTTAAGATCCACATCGACAGCAGTTTACTTACAACTGTCAACACTTGAAACCAACCAGCCTGTCCTGCAGTTGGTAAATGGATAAACTGGCACATCAAGACAAGACTATGGACTATGGATTCAGTGCTACAGAAGCTATGAGAAGATGGAGATGAGTGCGTTACTGAGCAGAAGATGAGACTATGAAGAGGCTGTGCACTACGTTAGATGAACTAAACGGCATTCTGGCAAAGACAATGGTGTGGAGGTAGAGGTTGCGCCACAAAGCCCACATGACTCTGGATGGGTCTTTGAGTATACAGTAGGGGCATCACCCAGAGTTCTTGTGAATTTTCAGCAATATTCTTATGTATTATGGTATACAGAACAGAGGCACCAAGTGTGTTTATAGTTGTGCAAGACACTGCTGTTTCTGAAATGGAGATATCAGCTGAGAATTCTTTTAACAAAAATCAAGGAATAACCTGTCCAATAACGGGAGAATTATTAAGAGTAAATTAAGTCACTGTTGTGTATCTGTGATACAGGACTGATGACCGGCAGCAATTACACAGTAATAATACCACGAGTCACCCAGAGAAATGCATGTGAGATCAAACCACTGATGGGGACCAAACAGAGGCACAGACACCCCTGTGAGGACAGGACTTCTTATACAGTTCAGGGAATACTCAGTTGGTAAAGTGCTTGCCTGAGTTTGGGCCCTCAGCACCCACATAAAAAGCTGGTGTGCCTATGTGTGTCCAGTGCTGGGGATGTCCAGTCAGGAGAATTCCCAAGGCTTGAAAGCCAGCCAGCCTGGCTGAATTAATAAGCTCCAGGTTCAGTAAGATAACTTGTCACAAAAAAACAAGGGGGAGGGGGATTAAGGTTGATAATTGATGCATACACATATGGACACATATATAAATAGTTTGAAAAATTAAAGAAATTTTACATATATGATTGACATGTCTAGGAAGAACATTTTAAAGAGAATATTTACTTTTATTTTATGTGTGTATTTTTGCCTGTATATATTGAGCCAGATCCCCCAGAACTGGAGTTTACAGATGCTTGTGGGCCACCATGTGGTGTTGGGAATTGAACCTGGGTCCTCTGGAAGAGTATTCAGTGCTTTCAACTATGGAATCGTCTCTCCAGCCCCTAGAGAGAACATTTTGATAATAGATTTGTTCCTATGGAAGGTGGGAGTAGATATTAGAATAAAAGTCCCCTGCATAAGCTATAACAGGAGGGCTGGGAACTGCCCAGGTTTATGGTAATACAATGTGTTTATTAGAGGGAGCAAATTAATTAAATGAATTGTGTGCTAGAGTACTTTTCAACTTTTATTATTATTATTATTACTATTATTATTATTATTATTATTATTTTGGTTTTTCAAGACAGGGTTTCTCTGTATAGCCCTAGTTGTCCTGGAACTCACTCTGTAGACCAGGCTGGCCTTGAACTCAGAAATCTGCCTGCCTCTGCCTCCCAAGTGCTGGGAT
>NC_034597.1:56013660-56015484 GCF_900095145.1 Mus pahari | reverse complement strand
GTAACCCTGACTGGCCTGGAACTCACTTTGTAAAGCAGGCTGGCCTGTCTCTGCCTCCCCAGTGCTGGGACTAAAGGTCTGTACCTTACTCAGCCTCTTTCTTTTTTTTTTTTTTTTAATTTAATTAATTTATTTAATGTACATGAGGTACACTGTAGCTGTTCAGGTGGTTGTGAGCTATCACGTGGTTGCTGGGAATTGAATTTAGGACCTCTGCTTGCTCCGGCCCAAAGATTTTATTTATTATTATAAATATGTACACTGTCGCTGTCTTCAGATGCACCAGAAGAGGGCGTCAGATCTCATTATGGATGGCTGTGAGCCATCATGTGGTTGCTGGGATTTGAACTCAGGACCTTCAGAAGAGCAGTCAGTGATCTTACCCGCTGAGCCATCTTGGCTGCCCCACTCAGCCCCTTTCATTGTGTGTGTGTGTGTGTGTAGTTTAAGACTTAGTGTTGTTGGATCCCAGGCTGGCCTGGAACTCACAACCTGTCTGCTCCTGTAGTGCTGGGTTTACAGGTGTTTGCCACTGTACCTGGCTCTACATATAGGGCTGTTTTAGGCATGAAGACTGCCACTATCCTATGTCATACCACCACCCACATTTCTTTTGGGACCTTTTGGTATTTTCTTACCTCTGCATGTGGGAAAGGTGGTTCTGGGAGGTAAACTTTGCTCTGTTTGTTGTGACAAAGCCTTTAAAGAGGAAGACACGGGTGTTAGGCAGTGTACTGGGTGTCTACTACCACCTAGTGGCAGCAGCACAAACACTAAACACTCCAGCTTTTTAAAGCCTTCACTCTGGCATTGACTCTGAATAAAAGCTGGGCCCAGCTCATGCAGGATGCTGTCTCTTCTAAGTACAGTTTGTACTAAAAAACCAAACCAAACCACCAACAACCCCCCCCCACTTGTTTAAAATAATCCAGTCCCAAGGGATGCTAGGCCCTCTGCAGCCTCTGCAGGCTCTGCACTGCACATGTGGTACACAAACAGACACGCAAGCTGAGCACACACACACATAAAATCAAAGTAAGTAAATCTTCAGAAAGGAGAATGAGAACTCAGAAGTAATGAGAGCGGGGTGTAGTGGTGTGTGCTTGCAACCTCAGCAGTTAGAACCCTGGGGGAAGGAAAATCCAGAGTTCAGAGCTAGCCTCAACTCCAGTTCATAGAGAGTTGAAGCCAGCCTCAGTAACATCAAACCCTGCTTCAAAGAAGTGGTGTGTGTATGAGTACATGCATAGTGCCAGTGCAGACTGGGAAGCCAGCGCTGGCACCTCTATGCCCAGGGGAGTACGCTAGACACTCAGGTTTTGGAGCTACCATTTTTATAACTGGTCTGAGTTTTGCTTTGTGGATGCTAGACAAGAACTCTGCCTTGGCACTGTGTCCCAGCCTTGATCTGGATCTGGGCCGCTTTCCACTCTCGGTCCTTTTCCTGTTTCAGGATCCAGTCTGAGCCTCCATGTTATGTTTACTGCCTTTTCTGAGACACGGCTCGTTGCTGACGCCCACACACTCTCCATTACAGCAGCACTACTCACACCAGTTACAGGGAACTGAGATGGGAGGACTAGAGTTTGAGGCCAGACTGGGTTACATACTGAGAGAGACTTTGCTCCACACAAAGCTGCAGAGGAGCCTGGGAAACTGCAATGTGACGAACAAGACCAGAAAGCTCAACTGGCCAGCTAATGGGTGCTGACGCTTGCTGACATTCTCATTCTCATTCTCATTCTCATTCTCTCTCTCCCTCTCTCCCTCCCTCCCTCCCTCTCTCCCTCCCTCTCTCCCTCTCCCTCTCCCTCTCCCTCTCCC
>NC_034597.1:56008904-56013649 GCF_900095145.1 Mus pahari | reverse complement strand
CTCTCTCTCTCTCTCTCTCTTTCTTTCTCTTTCTCTCTTTCACCTTGACTGTCCTGGGACTCACTCTGTAGACCAGGCTGGCCTCAAACTCAGAGATCTAACTGCCTCTGCCTCCCGAGTGCTGGGATTAAAGTGTGCACCACCATGCCTAGCTTGGGAACTCTCTTTTAAGAACCCTGTCAAAATATTGTAAAATCAAGGGGTTCAGAGGTACAGTAGAGTGTGATGCAGAAGGGACCACAGTCTGGCAAGTGACAGGAAAGTGCTTTCTGCTAAGAGATATGTCCTCCCCTCAGTTCTAGAATCTTCATGTAGGCACAACAGATAGGGACGTCCACCTTGCTGAGACTGTGGCTGCTGGAGTTCAGCTCTGTGAGTCTGTCATACCGCCCCCCTCCCCCAGATGCTCTGCCCCCAAAGCTACAGTTATGGCAGGCCTGCACTCCTGAGGGCACTATGGCTCAGGAAGAGGCTCTGGGACTTTCTCTCTCCCCTAAAAAGAAAACAAACCCAACAAGCAAGCAGACAAAAGTGTCCTTAGTCTGGAGTTGGGGCTGATACTGGTACAGCAGGGAGCGAGGAACGTTTGCAGATTACAGCAGATGCCCCTGAGATCAGGAACCACAGAGTAGTTTTGAGCAGACCCAAGTAAGCAGCTGGGCCTGAGGGGGTGCCCCTGGAGTACTCTTCCAAGCAAGAAAGGGGGTGGCAGCGAGCTGGAGTGGAGTGAGCGAGCTGGAGTGGAGTGATGGTGGTCCTGGCTTGGGGTTAGCAGGTTAACTTGGCTCCATCACAATCCCTTGCCGAGTTACTCCCCTCTAGAGCTCTAGAGCTAGCACTTGCTCATTTAAGCAACCGAATTCCTGGTAGGCAGCAAGTGCTTTGCAGGGGGCTAGCAAAGCAAAACAGGCAGTCTAAAGCCAGTGGGGACTCTGACCCTGACTGGGAAAGGTCTTACACGGGGCTTCAGGTCACACTGGAATGGCCTTAATGACACTTTCATACTTTCAGTCCCTAGCTGCTTTCAGATAGTGACCAGCTGCCTAGAGGACTCCCAGTGAGGCTCAGGAAGAGAACGGCAGTTGGCTGGGAGGAGGGAGGGCAGCGATGAACACCGGGGGTTGGGGGTGGGGTGGGGTGGGGAGCTTTGAAGAAGAGCAAGACTTTTACTCTGAGTTTTCTTCTTGGTAAACCACGCTTGCTAAGTCTCTCTGAGGGAAGAACATACGTCCCCTTCTTTCTCCTCTTTACACCCTTCCTTCTCCCTCTTTCCTCATGTTCCCCATGCCCTCTTGAGGAGCTGGCGCTGACACTGCTCCTCTCCCTAGGCAGCCACCCTCTTCTGTGTGTGCCGAGCTGTGGTGCCTGCGCTGGCTTCCCGGTCTCTGCACTGGCAGTGTTGCATGTACTTATACACACTTCTTTTTGTTTTGTTTTGTTTTGTTTTTGTTTTTTTTTTTTGAGACAAGGTTTCTCTGTGTAGCCCTGACTGCCCTAGAACTTCTCTGTAGACCAGGCTGGGCTTGAACTCAGAAATCTGCCTGCCTCTGCCTCCCAAGTGCTGGGATTAAAGGACTGCGCCACCACTGCCCGGCTAACACCACTTCTTTGAAGCAGGGTTTCATGTAGCTGAGGCTAGCTCTGAACTCTGGATTTTCCTTCCCCCAGGGTTCTAACTGCTGAGGTTGCAAGCATACACCACTACACCCAGCTCTCTTATTACTTCTTAGTTCTCATTTTCTTTTCTGAAGATTTACTTATTTTGATTTTATGTGTGTGTGTGCTCAGCTTGCATGTCTGTACCACATGTGCAGTGCAGAGGCTGCAGAGGGCCTAGCATCCCTTGGGACTGGAGTTACAGACAATTGTGAACTGTCCTGTAGGCCCTGGGAATTGAATCTGGGCCCTCTGGAGGAGTACTCAGCTCTTAACCACTGAGCTCCTCCGCTCCCTTTTTTAGTTTTGATAAATGTGTTTGCCCTGAGTGACGCTAATATTGGGGGAAAGTAGGTGAAAGGTGTCCGGGAACTCTATTGTCATTATGCTTTTCCGTAAATCTAAAATTATTCTAAAGTACAAAGTTTATTGCTTAAACAGAAAGAAATCCAAGATAAAATTAAAAAAAAAAGTATCAAACTGGGAAAAATGGCTAAAGTATGTTAACAAAAAGTTAATATCTTTAATATATACACAGAGTTCAAATATGTAATAGAGATATAAAACCTTTAAGAGGTAAATGGGCAAAAAAGGAATAATTTACATAAAAATATTTTGGCAAGTAGCATTAGATAATGAACATTAAAAATATTCCTACCCTTTATTCCAGTAATTCCACTTTTAGTAACTTACCTAAGGCAAATGCTATCATCATATATAGACAGAAAAGTATCAATTTAAGATTTATTCCTAAAAGGAAAAGTCCTGCCAGCCAATGAGAAGGTAATAAGCTAAGTATATAGATGCGAGTGATGTGAGCAGATAATACTGCAGCCACATGTGCTCACTGTGTGTTCACTGTGTGCTCACTGTACGTTCACTGTGTGTTCACTGTATGTTCACTGTGTGCTCACTGTAGCTTACTGTGTGTTCATTGTGTGCTCACTGTATATTCACTGTATGTTCACTGTGTGCTGTGTGTTCACTATGTGCTCACTGTATGGTCACTGTGTGCTGTGTGTTCACTATGTGCTCACTGTATGCTCACTGTGTGTTCACTGTAAGCTCACTATGTGTTCACTGTGTGCTCACTATGTGTTCACTGTGTGCTCTCACTGTATGTTCACTGTGTGTTCACTGTATGTTCACTGTGTACTCACTGTATGCTCACTGTGTGCTCACTGTATGCTCACTGTGTGTTCACTGTATGCTCACTGTGTGTTCACTGTGTGTTCACTGTATGCTCACTGTGTGCTCATTTTTTGGAGACAAGGTACGGGCTGTAGCAGTCTGGCCTTGAACCTGTTCTCTTCCTGCCTCAGCTTCCCAAGTGCTGAGAAAACAAACATTTGCTGCTTTTCACAAGGTTTCATAATGGTTTAGTATTATTGAATAGTTTCTGCTACATAAGCACTGCACTACTGAGCTGCAACCCCTTTAGGAAAACAAAATCAGAATTTAAAATTAAGAAGTGAATCTTGGCAAGGTGATATTTAAAAAAAAGTTAACTGCTCAACATGATTTCTAGGTCAGATGGGGTTTATTTGGACAGTGGTGTTGTGGGCTCCAGGTCTCTATTATTTTCTATAATTTGTTTTTCTATATAACATGGTTTGCCTACTTATAAACTAACATACACCTGCAAAACAAACTCACAGAAAGACCCTGCAGGACTCCAATCCCTGTGCTGGGTGACGGCCATACTTGTAGGCACAGACCTGACAAGGTGGGGCACTGTCTACTCAGCCCACAGGGCTGGACCCAGGAGTGTGTGCTGCAGTATTTTTATTGGGGGTCTGAATGAAAACAAATTTCTCACATGTTAATTTAATCTGCAAATAATGCTTGGGGTATCCTATGTGGGGAAGAAACTCATGTGTAAGGATAAACACGAGTGAGGACTAAAGACAAGGAGCAGTCCTGTTGACCAAGGGGAGCAGAGTCAACTCCGGGAGATGCCCACAATTCAATGGGAAGGAGGGGCATAACACTGGGATATGTTATAACACGGTAATGTAAACATTCCATTTTCAGTGAGGAACTTAGTAACTGCTGTGTGTCCATTTGGTCACCATACTACTAAAACCGATTGGACATATTCTATTCTGTGTCGCATGGCTCCTGAGAATTTAGAAATTACATCTACCTCCACTTCCCTCTTTTTGACCAGGAGAGTTAGACTCCAACTCCTCCCACATGGTCAGAGCTTAGGTACCTATGTCTAAGTTTCTGCTCTAGGAGTTGGTCAGCTTCTTGGTATAATAAATGGATCTTTGATAAACTGGCTATGGAAATAAAGAGCTAGCTTTTATCAGATATAGTTAATTACAACAGTATGAGCTTGGGGCTTTCTTATCCTTTCTTGGTACCTATGCTTCTAAATACTAGCAATGTATGGAATTTGACTTTCAGTAGTTCACACACATGCACATGCATGAAGTCTTAAGTACTCTTAAGAAATCACAATTATTTTCATTTTTACTGACTGAACATACTTAAGCAGAGAAAGGATACTACTGACTTACCACTCAGCAAAAATCTGTGAAAACTCAAGTGAACTGTTGGCCACTGGGGAGATGAAGTAGAAAGGGATGTTGGAGAGGCCAGCGGAGTCAATGTATTGATATAAGCACTCCAGGAGGTCATAGATCACGCCTGAAGGATAGCAGGGGACCAACACGTTTCCTCCATTCCGAACTGTCAGAGCTAGAAAAGTTGAGGAGAGAGAAAATGGTACCAAAAGAACAATGTTAGAAAGGACAAATACAACCTTTAAAATGACAATTACATTTTTTTCTCTTCTGCTATGTATGATATTATTTATTTTTGAGAGAGGGTCTTGTTATGTAGCTTTTGTAAGGTCAAGCTCAACCTGAACTATAGGATGAGTTCTGGCAGTTACATAAAGTTAGTATTTCTCAGAAACTTGTGAAACCACTCCCCATCAACCAAAAGGAGGCATTTCCCTGGCTCTGGCAGAATGAGTAAATGGCTACCCGAGGCTCCAGGTTGCTTCAGCATCCTAAGTATCCACTAGACATTTCACAGTCCACGGCGGTGCACTGCAGCACTTCTCACTTCCTCCCTAA
>NC_034597.1:55995649-56008694 GCF_900095145.1 Mus pahari | reverse complement strand
CTCCAGGTTTCAGCATCCTAAGTACCCACTAGACATTTCACAGTCCACGGCGGTGCACTGCAGCACTTCTCACTTCCTCCCTAAAGCTTCTCCAGTCAGACTTCTGTTCTGTGCCACCAGATTCACGTTTGTGAGTGCTTGGCCCATAGGAAGTGGCACTATTTAGGAGGTATGGCCTTGTTGGAAGAAATTTGCTACTGTGGGGGTGAGCTTTTCAGGTCTTATATGCTCAGGCTTTGCCCAGAATGGAACAGTCTTTCCTTGCTGCCTGCAGATCAAAATGTAGAATTCTTAACTCTGTCTCTAGCACCATGTCTGCCTGCATGGTGCCATGCTTCCCACCATGATAATGATAATGGACTGACTGAACCTCTGAAACTGTAAGCCAGCCCTAGCTACTCATTCTTTTTATAACCCTGCTATTCTGTGTTCTCTATTCCACCACCTCCACACACAAAACCTTCCTACCTCAGCCTGTTCTTATGACCCACACACTTTTATAATTGTCTAATCTTTTGTAGAGAAGTGGACATTGGGCAATGCAAGATTGAAGGCTGATGTTCTCATCACTGTCTAATTGAAACCCCTGGTAGGTTTTAATGTCTCCAGTGAACCTGAGCTTTAGGCAACACCTTCTCTCTAAGTCCTATTTCAAATTTTCAGGATGTTTCTGCTCAGTCTCTGACTATGGCTGAGTGATTCAGAAGAAATAATCTGTTCCCTTTTAAGTCCTTTTCATGACATTTTCTGGCACTAGTATTTGTCTGTAAGAAACGATCTATTATCTGAAACACAGCCAGTTATGGAATGTGGAAATAATCACATTATGGGCTGTAATGTGTTAAAAGTATGAATGGCTGAAAAACTGTAAAGTCAAGTTGGCTTTTGCTTCATTTACAAAGCAACGGAGGTAGGTAGTCTGGGGAGGATCTGAAATCTGTTGTCAAGAGCCTTCCCTACTCCTTCTGTGACAGACAGGTCGTCTCTAGAAGGCAGCATGAGAGCCTGGCTCTAGTCTGCTTCTGCCCAGAAATGCAAGGAAGGGTCACAAGTTTGCCACTCCAGCCTGGCTGGGCCTCAGTTTTCCCATTATTATATGGGGATGAGTGAGGCCAGGGCTTTTCAAGCTTTACTCTGTATACAAATTGCCAAGGGAGCATGCTGAACATGCAGCTTTTTGCCCAGTGGATTTTTATAGGATGATCTCGGTGATCTTGAGGAGAGTGACATAGTGCGTGAGATGTTGGTTTTCTTCAAATCTAAAGTTTCATGAGTTAGTGATTCTAGATTATTAACAAATACACAAAACTCAGATTCTGAGACCAGTCCAACAACTTTTCTACAGTAAGAATAAATTACCTCTGCCTCTAGAGCAGCAAACATGCTTAGTAGCCAGGCTCAAGGGATTTCAAAGGACAGTGCCTTCCATGCACATAGAAGCTGGCCACATCTTCCTGGAGCCAGAGTAATACCACTTAAAGTTGCTGGGAGGTGAAGGTCAGCCCTCAGCTTGGCTTGGGTAGCTAGCTCAGACTTAATGTTTTATGCCCCCTGCCCCACCGAGTTTATATGTGGCAGCCAGCTGGCCAATATGGTGATGTTTTGAAGCAGGGACATGAGGAGGGAGGTTAGGTCGTTTAGATTAGGTCATGGAGGCAGAGACCCCATGATGAGAATAGTGCTTCTGTAAGAAGAGGAATGGAGACATATGTCCTTTGCACCCCATGAAGATGCAGGAAAGGAGTGGCCACCTGGGTTTCAGAGTTCCCAGTGTCAGGAGTGTGAGACAAACGCTCACTGCCTAAGCCACTGTTAGTCCAAAGGAAACTCCAATTTTCCAAACTCCAAAACGCATATATATACCCAGAAATGAGCTCAACTTGGACTATAGCAAGATTTCTGGTGGTTAGATAAAAGCCAGCATTCCTCAGAAACTTGTGAAGCAGGTTCCCATCTACCTCAGAGTCATTTCTTTTACTATGGCAGATGGGACATATGATTACCCATGGAGCCTATTAGCATATCAAAGCTCATGCAGGCCTCCATATTCCCTCAGTATCACAAGTGTCTGTTAGACATTTCAGAGTCTGCCCTAGCTCCTAGCCCTTCTTAAACTCCGCCCAGATACACATTCTCCTTATAACCCTGCTATTCATATATTCTCATTCATTCTCTCTCTCTCTCTCTCTCTCTCTCTCTCTCTCTCTCTCTCTCTCTCTCTCTCTCTCTCTCTCTCTCTCTCTCTCTCTCTCTCCCTCCCTCCCTCCCTCCCTCCCCTCCCACCCCCAATACACTCTTGGGCTCTGTTCTGTTCCTGATTCTCTTACTATATTTTCTCTATTCATCTCCTGCTATTTTCTCTCATATCTACAATAAAACTTTCCCTTAACCAAACCATGGGGCAGTAATGTGGTTAGTTTATACACCAATGATGATATTTTGTTATCAAATAGCAGCCTTCATATACAAAGACAGCAGCCATCCTACTTGATTTCTCTTTCTCTTTTTTTTTTTTTTGAAGATTTATTTATTTATTATATGTAAGTACACTGTAGCTGTCTTCAGATCCCCCAGAAGAGGGTATCAGATCTCATTATGGATGTTTGTGAGCTACCATGTGGTTGCTGGGATTTGAACTCAGGACCTTTGGAAGAGCAGTCAGTGCTCTTAACCTCTGAGCCATCTCTAGCCCCCATCCTACTTTATTAAAATAAGGACATGATTGTGAGATTTCACTGCCCATCCAGTCTATAAGACAATAAATGTCTTCCAGTCAGAAAACATCCTAGAGGGCTCTCAATTAAAATTTTCCCAAAAGAAGAAAAATAAAAGCAACCGAATGTTAGTGGGAGCAATTCTGTGTTTCCATCTTTTCACTGCTATGAATTTCAAGTGTATGTCATTTCTGAGCTAGTATTTGCAAAGCAGAGTGAGGTGGTGTGACTCTTCTGCTGTTGCCTGTGAGCACACATCCTGGTCAAACCCACCACAGTGAGGGGTTAACCAACACGGCCTGTGAGAGAATGCTCAGTATCTCTTCTAGGAGCTGCCAACAATTCCGATGTGTGTCTGTACAACTCCTAGCCTACCTTTACATTTACATTACTTGAGAACGGCTCCTGTGGACAACAATTCATTCTGAGGAAGAAACTAAGGGGTGGAAATAAATAGGAGCAGGAAGGCTTCAAAGAGACACCAGAGGGCAGGACTCAAACGAGAAATGTACCCAAGTCCAACACCGAGTGGCCCCTTACCGAGGTTGCTGCAGAACTCGCCCACCATGCCGTCTGGGTTTGCAGTAGGGATCTGTGTCAGCCCTGTGAGAATCAGAACGTCACTGTTTTTGAGAGAAGCTTGGTCCATGGGCTAAAAGACAAAAGAAAGCTCTAATTAGAACTTAGGCACCGTGCACGGACCAGGGCAAATGCTGCTCTTGTCTAGTCCAGCAGCAAGCTCCATGGAGCAACGTGGGAGAGCTTGCTGCTGGGCTAGACAACATGACTGGCTGGCCACACCATATCCAGCTTCACAGAAGTAGACATTTAAGATCAAGCTTTCCCTACCTACACCTGTTTTTCAGTCACAACTAAGGCTTCCTATGTCTACAGTGCTTCCCTCTTCAGAATGCCACGCACATGCATTCTACATGGTTTTAAACTTCAACATGGAGCAACCTAGAGAGTGCGTAAGACAAAGCTGCTGAGCTTACTTCCACAGTTTCTGGTTTGTTTCAAGGTAGAGCCTGAGAGTCTGCATTTCTAGCAAGTTCCCAGGGAATGCTCCTGTTGTTTGCCTGGGAATCACATGTGAACTGAGTAGCTGCGTTCTCAGAATAACTGTGAAGCACAGGAAGCAAGCACATGCTATGGGAAGACAGAGGCAGGGTGAGTTCTCTATGTATCAAGGGTAGAAGAACCAGAAGGAACACTGGGTTAGAAACTTAGTCCTCTTCCCAATTCCACAACTAGTCTCATAATTTGAGCAAGCTTTGAGCCCCATTCCCTATGAGATGGGACAGTCCTGACCTACCTCCTTTAGTTGAGTTTTGTGAGTCTTGGGGGCTCACACGCTCTCTCTGCTTGTAAACTGTGAACCCCACTGGCACATGACGATGAGTTCTTTAAGATGAACTAACCAGTACCCCCAGAGCTCGTGTCTCTAGCTGCATATGCAGCAGAAGATGGCCTAGTCGGCCATCATTGGGAAGAGAGGCCCCTTGGTATTGCAAACTTTATATGTCCCAGTACAGGGGAATGCCAGGGCCAAGAAGAGGGAGTGGGTGGGTAGGGGAGCAGGGTGGGGGGGAGGGTGGAGGGGACTTTGGGGATAGCATTTGAAATGTAAATGAAGAAAATATCCAAAAAAAAAAAAAGATGTTGGATTTGAACTGTGATTATTTCCAGAGCACTTAAAAACATTATGCTTTTCTGCATAAACTAGGATTTGGTTGGAAGCAAAGTTGCAAGAACTGAGAAGCCGGAGAGTCCACAAATGTTTTCATCTTGTGACTATGTGTCCCAAAAAACCCTGGGCTACATGCTTCATGAAGAAGTCTCATTCTGCCTTTCCATGCCACAGTCTATTCCCCAGCAAAGAAAGAACAGCCAAACAGAGCAGCCCAGCCCAGCTTCAGATCTAGACTGCACCTTTGAGGATCCGTAACTCTTAAGAGATTCTCCTTTAACACTGGCTATGCGAGTATGGAGGCACTGGCTTCACTATTTTGTTAAGTAACAAGGTGTGGTCCTGTTATAAACTTCTTTAGCGGGGTACAGAGGGCTCAGTGTGTTACAGACAGTGTGTGACTGGCTTGTTTCCTCTCCTCAGATATTTAGTAATGTGTCTAGCAGCCCTTTCCCTTCCTGGGCAGAACGTCTCAGGTCCATACTTATGTTTCCACACCATTTCCACAAAAGGAAGGAAGTGTGTGCTGGTGGGGGCACAATGGTTTTTATGGTAGCTATGCAATAAGCCTTGGACTGTTTCCTGTGTATACAGAAGGAAACTGAACTGGTGACAAAGGGGACCCAGCAGTGCAGTAAGTGGCATATTTGGCTTAAGACAGCAAAAGTTTTATATATACATTAGACTTCTCTGAGATGGAGGTCGACTTCACAGGACCCCAAAATTCCCTGAAAAGGTGTGTATGATTCTGCATGCCTTTGCAGATTTAACTGGTGGCCCTAAAAGTGTAAGAATGACTGATCCAGAAGAAAACACAGTGAGGACAAACAACACTGAAAGGATACTACCTCTGAGCCTCAGCCATTAACACCATCTTTTGAAAATTAACACCCACAAACAAATGCCAGGCAGTGCTCTGGTGTGAGTACCACTGAGCTAGAACCATTACAAGATACCTGGTGTCCCGGTTTACAGATGTTTGTGATTTCAGCCCTGAGCAGAGTCAGCCTCATTGACTC
The DNA here is from genome assembly GCF_900095145.1 of Mus pahari. Taxonomy (NCBI): domain Eukaryota; kingdom Metazoa; phylum Chordata; class Mammalia; order Rodentia; family Muridae; genus Mus; species Mus pahari. The sequence continues at coordinate 56,003,271 of NC_034597.1, read as the reverse complement.
CCAGGGCTCCATGACAGATACAGGCAGTAAAGACTTTAGTGACACCTTCCAATCCCAGGTGACACTTCAAATGTCTGTACTTCTCCAAGACAATACAGGCACTGCTGTTGTCAGGAGCATTTGAGGAGTGATAAAACACAAACAAAAAGCTTACCTTGCTCAGCTCAAGAATTAAAAGCACCTCACTGATGGCTATAAAAAAATGGAGTAAACTAGTAAAAACTCTACACTGAGGGGGCTGGAAAGAAGGTTCAGGGTTAGGAGCACTAGCTGCTCTTGCAGAGGACCGGAGTTCGGTTCCCACAACCTACACAATGTCTCAAATCATCCACAACTCTAGTTCTAGTGGATCTGATACCCTCTTCTGACCTCTGCAGGTACCAGGCCTGCATGTAGTATCCCCTTTTATGCGTATAAATGCATAAAATAAAAACAAAAACAAACGTCTAAGGCTAGTGAGAACTGTCTTTACCAAATTTGTTCTCTAATAATTAACTTTAATTTTTTGTTTGTTTGTTTGGGACAGAGTTTCTCTGTGTAGCCCCGCTAGTCTTAGAACTCTCTCTGTAGACCAGGCTGGCCTTGAACTCATGGAGATCTGCCTGCCTCTGCCTCCCCAATGCAGAAATCAAAGGTATGCACTACTGCCACCTGGCTAACTTTAATTTTATAAGCACACACACACTTATAAAATAATAGGTTTGACTGTGATATTTCCCTTCACATGTACAATCCACGTTGATCAGATTCACTTCTCCTCTGCCCTCCTCTCCTCCCTCTTCCCTCCAAACAGTCTCTTTGTCTTTCCATTGATTTCTATGTTTTTGTGAGTACAAGTGCAGTAGTGTGTAAGTACACACATGTGCACATGAAGATGTGCACGCCTGTGTGCCCATGTGCAGAATCCAGTAGTAAAAAGAGAAAAGTATAACTGGGAAAGGGCTAATGAGGACAGAATGATGTCTATGAATAGGATGGCAATAAGAAGTCATCAGCCTGAAACAGGGACTTGCTTTTGGTCATAACAGTACTTATAGAAGACAATGAAGGCCAAGAGGGTGGGGAGAATGCAGAACAAGGCCCCTAAGGTGAGGTACTGATTCCACTCTTAGATGTAAAACAGCATCCAGCCAGAAGCTTGCAGAACACTACAGATTGACATACACAGGAGAAATGGCAGCCTGGTTGAGAGAAAGTGACAACAGTAGTCAGCAACAACACAGGGAAATCTCAAGGTCCTTTACAAAGGTTAAAAGCCCTACAAATGAAATTGTTAAAGATTTATTGCCTAGGAAAGGAAGAAATACTTCCCTAACCATAAACTACAACTCTGCCCTCCCAAACCAGTTCAAACCCCACACTTTGGTGCGCTCCCCCATTTCCTTGCCCTGGACTCCCAGTGGACTGCTGATCTTACAGTAATGCTGTCCTGATGCACTGTGGAGGAAAGCTCTGCCCCTATTAATACTCCTGTAAAGGGCACACCCAGCATCTTTTCTTCCCTTGCCTCTTTAGACTGCTAAGGGGTGGGGCTTAGGAAACAGCTTTGACTCAAGGAGGAAATTAATATATAAACACACACAGGAATGCACTTAGGCAGCACACATTATTTTTGAGAGAAGGAAATACTCTGAGGAGAGACAGTGTCCATACAAATGAGACAAACAATGGAGAAAGACACAGAGGCCAGCCAGCTATGATTCTCTCCAGGCTTCCAGGAGGCCCTGGTAACTGAGCCAGAGGCACCAAAGAGTCAGGGACTTTGTACCTTAGCTTTCTTGTGGCCCTTATTACAATTATATGATGTTTAGCTTTTACTGTGGAACATCTACATCAAAGTACCAACAAACAGCAACAAGACTTTTGGGAAAATTCAGAAGAAGAAAATTGTCAACAATATAAAATCAAACCGACCAACCAAGTGGCCACCTCAGATCTGGACAACAGTTTTAAGGGCTTTAAATTTATAATATTTTCTTTAGATTTATGGGAGGAATACACATTTATCAGAGCATGAATGAGACAAAGATATAAACTCTGTCTAGGTGCTCGAAAGCCAGGAACTGATGAAGGGAACATGGCAGATACACACATCATGTAACCCATTCAGTTAAACAACCGCAGCCTTGTCAAGTGCAGCAAGATGGATGTGACTGGGAACAAACTGGGAAGAGTACATTAGGAAATTACCAGCTACAGAAATGCAGACGGCAAAGTACTGCATGTTCTCTTTCATGTGCTGAAAGAGAAAACAAGATAGATAAATAAATAATCCATACCCGCCCCTCCCACACAAATCAAAGAGGACGGTGATTATAAGGCACAGGGAAGAGGAGGTGTTGAGAACGAAGGAACAATGGCTGGCTATGATCAGTATGCACCACACGCATGTGTGGAAATAGCATAGGGAAATACATTAGTATGTGCAATTAATTGTGCTAACAGCAACAAAAACAAGAATTAAAAAAAAAAAAAGTCCCGTCTAACCCAAGTCTATCCAGACAGAATGGACTAAAAGCAAAACTGTAGTAGCATACCATTGGGCTATTTAAGGAACGAACAGTGTGGAGCACATTATGACCTATTTAAGATGAACCACAAAGTACCACACACCAAAAATTTAACAGTTAAACAACAAAACGATAGTTTTTCAGATTTACAAAGACAAGATGGGTAAAGCAACGGAGTTAAATGTAAGATATAAAGAAGGAGAAAAAGGGCAGAATAAAGAACAAAAATTCATTAATAGTCTACAGGTCACATGATTATCTTAGACTCAGAGAAAGCATCAAAAATGAAGACTAGAGGAGAAAGTGCTTGATAAATAAGTATAAATCATAATGGATAGCATCTAAGGGACCGCAAAAGCACTCCCTTTAAAATCTGGCACACAACATGGACTGCAGCAACCATCTTGTGTTAACATCCCGCCATGGAAGGTGCGCTGCAGTTGGAGGGCTAGGTGTGGTGCCCGAGTGGCAGTGCCAGCAGAGCAAGCACTGAGAACACGTGCCCTTCCTTCTTGTTCAGGACGCTCTCTGCTATGGTCCCAATTTTCTTCTCTCTTTCCAGCCATACTTACACGAGATTGTTTTTCTTCCTTTCACAGTCTACTGGTAAATATTTTCCTGCAGATCAGTCTCTGGCCTCTGGCCTTTTATTTATATAATTAAAGAAAGTATGATGGTTCTCCAGTTTGTTTCTAGACTTGCCGACAACCCAGGTTCTGGCTGTATTTCTAGCTAATATGATATATGATAATGATAAGCCATCATTATCAACAACTTACTTTCTTTCATCTTGCCAACTCTTTGTCAAATGCATTAATTATCCTATTATCCCTATCCTCAATGCTGTCCATATACACAGAATATTTGACTTCATTTTTCCTTCTCTGAAGACAGTGGCTATCAATAAATGCTCTACATTAAAAAAAAAAATCATACTGAAGTCTGTATTTATCTATGAGTACATGTGTGCACTTGTGGCCTTGTGAGAGGACAACCTGTGGGTCCTAGGGACTGACCTCAGGGCATCAGGGTGGGCAAACAGGCACCATTACCTGCTGAGCCATCTTACTGGCCCAGCATAAAGGTTTCTTAAACTAAAGTCTTACCTATGTTCTCTTAAAGCCACTGCTCCTCTCCTGCTGCCTCTGGCTCAGGGAAAGACCTCGTTCCCTATGTTTACAGATCACTGCACCAACCTGTGTGGTGTTCCTCTGGTCACAGGGGCTTCAACCCGGCAGACCAGAGGACAGCAGACTTTCTATGAAGTTTACCTTTAAACCTGCCATTATAGCATATACTTAGCTGTAAGTGATTCACAGACAAACAGGTGTGTCTGTAACCCAATAAAACCTTTTCAGAATAAGTACTGGGCCAGATATAGCCCCAGAGCCACAGTTTATTGGCTTCTACTGTAGAACATCATGCTTTGTTCAAACTAAAACTTCTTTATCCCCACTTATTCAATACAAACCCAACAACGTGGGTAAAGAAAACAAAATCTATTTTGCCCCTTTGTTACATACAGCACAGGATACCAAATAGAGATTAAAACCAGCTATTTAGGTATGTTGCTCATTATTCTCGAAACCTTATTTTCCCTTGAAATTTATGGCCCTTGGAAGGACAATTTACTGGAAATTACGTCAACAGTACTGTAAAGGCTTTGATCTAAGCAGGACAAATCAGAGCGGCTGGCAGCCAAGTTACCCTTCTGTCTTTTAGGGCAGAATACATCAAGAATGAAAGCAGCTGCCAATAAAAAATTTTGATTCAATGAGGCAGGCTGTGATGACACTGATGGGATTTTGATCTCAATAAGCGGGAAGGGTCCAGAGTTCTGCTAGCTACAGGAAAACACCGAGACTTGTCTTGTTCAGACCCTGAGATAAAACTTGGTTGTAAAAGAATGTATGAGCCAGGGTAGTGTACATTGCAATGATAGTATTACAGTGTTCAAGGCCATCCTTAGCTATATCCAAGTTTAGAGCCAACCTGGGATACATGTCCTGCCCCCACAGAAAATATGAATAAAAACAGCAGATTAGCAGTAGCATCTGGTGTTTCAAACAGAACACAGAGTTCTTTTACTTATTTGAAAATGGAGTATACTAGCCAGTTTGAGATAGCCATCCTGTAAGGTGTGTGTATATGTATGTGTACACATATAAACAAATATGTTTAAATCAAACATTTATCTGTTACAAATACAGCAAATACTTCTATGACACGGGAACTTTCTGTATGAAGTATGGCAAGCACTAATCCCACGAGGGGACAGAACACGGGGACAAGGATTCCTATGTACCCAAGGAAAGCAGTTTTGTAACAGAACGAGGAGGCTGTGGTATGGACCAAAGCAACCGTCAGGGAAGGGGCAGAACTACGAGGGGAGCAGAGGGCCCAGGTTCCAGGTCTAAGCTTCACCTTCTGTTTTATTATTAAGACAGCAACACCTTAAGGTTATGTTCATAAATAACAAATTTCAAAGATAAAATGTGACAAGGACTCCCACAAGTTATCTATATATTCAGCAACTGGTTACCTAATCTCAACCACACTTCCTTTACAAATTCAAAAGAACCAGGGCTTATAAAATAAAGAGTAAGTTCTCTACAAATACCCAAGGATTGAATACTATATTCCTAACAATATTCATATGTATTTTATTGTCAAATGTAACTAATGCACGACTAACTTAAACCTCCTAATAGCAACCCCTCCACATCAAAATACAATGGGAAGTGGTTGTAAGTTATTGTATGCCTTTAAGCCTAGCACATGGGAGGCAGAGGTGGGTCAATTCCTCAGTTGGAAGCCAGTCTAGTCTAGATAGTGATTTCCAGGCCAGTCAGGCAGATCTACAGGGTAAGACCCCGTTTGAATAAAAGAAAATAAAACATACAGTAGGCAGGGGCCTGGGAAGTGGCTCCTATAGCATAAGCATGAAGACCTGAGTTCAGATCCCCAGTACCCACTTAAAAGGCTGAGTCTGACGACAAATGCCTGTAACCTATCTGAGCTGGGGTGGAGACATGTGGATCCTTGAATCTCACTGGCTAGTCAGTCAAGCAAAACTAGTGTCCTTCAAGTTCATGAGAGACCACATCTCAAGTAGTCAGGGTACAGATGGATCATGCAAAGATACCTGGCTGTGACCCTTTTCTTTGTACATATGTACACATATGCCCATGTTAACAAGTACACACACACACACACACACACACACACACACACACACACACAATGAATAAAAGATCCAATCAGAACTCATTCAGATCTACTAAGGCATGTGTGAGTGACCCACCCCTGCCCCTTCCCTGGGTGTGGCCCTGCAGCCACAAGGGCTTCTCTGCTCTTCAACAAAGCCCTGCCTGTCCTGCTCCAGAGACTCCATGAGCCATCTCTCTAGGCTTTGCCTCACAGCTTAACTTGGCTCTTTAATCAAGTGGACTGTCCAATCCAAACTATCTCCACTCCCCTATAACTAAAGCCGCGGTGTGTCCTTGGCATTTCTACCTCAGTCTAAGCCACACCGCTCTTTTATCTACTCATCCCTGTCCCGGCCACGCTCAACTGAAGACAAGGTTTATCAGCAGAGACCCTGCCTAATGCTCACTCAATCCTGACGCTGAGCTCAAGGCCTGATACCTGCGCTCAGTATGCATTCAGCAGTTAGTATGTGCTGAGAGAATCAACGATTTCTGTGTCCTGCATCAGGCCAGAGTCTTGGAAGGACCGGGAATCACCACCCTAGAGGTGACCTTGAGCACAACAGAATTCCTTCTGAAGAAAGATGATCCTAAACACGGGGACCTAGACGGTCTAACTCACTCTCCTAGAGTATCTAAGATCTAGAGTATCATAGGAGATTATGAAGGTTTCATAACTGTTCTTAGTGCAGCACTAGAGACCTGCTGAATTTGAATTAAATATATATATAGGTTGCTGGCGGTTAAAAGATAACTTACCTGAGGGTGTGTGGTAAGCAAGGAGGATCCGGAGACATAAGATACTTTCTCATAATGTGACTGGATAATCCAGTTGGAGCTTCCAAGGGCATAGCCAGAGCTCAGAGGGGTCACCTGGACAGCACCAAATAGCTCCTAAAAGAACCACACAGAGAATATGCAGCTGTCGGCAAGCTAAGTGGGTTTAAAGGGGAAAGCAACACAACTGTCCTTATTTAAAGCAAACTGGAAACAGACGGAAATGATGGCGGCTGTGCTGTAATGGAAGCAGTCCTGCAGTCTGCCACCTCAGCTCCTTCCACACTCGGTCACCAGGCACAGGAGCCCAGGCATTAAAAGGCAAGTTAGGAAACAGTCAAGACTCAAAGACCAGTTTTCCTTTTCCACCTCAGGTTAGGTTCCAGTTCGGAGTGGCCTCAGCTGCAGGTCAACAGCAGCAGGAATTCTTATCGTCAGATCAGCTCTCAAGGCCCCCTTGGTAAACCACTTCTCTGTTTCCGATTGCCGTTGTGTCTGGCTTCTCAGGGCACAGGGTGGAGCAGATGCCTTTCTCGACTCACCAGCTAACCAACCCAGTTCTAGGGGTGCCAGGGAACGGGGGTGATGCATGAGTACCACTGAAAAGTCTGGAGGGTAGAGAATCCGCCTGCATTCTGTCCCTGGCGCTCACCCGAAGGTGACTGGGTGGCTTGGAAAGAGAGCTGCGAGAATCCCCCAGGGACTCAACACAAATGGACAGCACTCGTGGGAACACTCACGATTTTCTGGGAATATCCCACCAGCTGGATTTTACTGAGGGCCGAGTTCACCTCCTGCATCGTGTAGCATCTTCTCCAGGTTGACACTTCTACTGCATCCTTGAGGGGAGAAGGCAGCAGCCTGCAGACACAGCACGATGCCAATCACTAGGTGAGCATGCCATCAGTTAACAGACATTGTCAGCAATATAACCATTTTACTTAAGTTAGGCAACTTATTGCCATAGGACTATTCAGGGATTCTTTAATAATCATTATTTTTGTAAGACCAATATTGTCTCTTTCTAATTCTTTTTTTTTTTTTTTTTTTTTGGTTTTTTGAGACAGGGTTTCTCTGTATAGCCCTGACTGTCCTGGAACTCACTTTGTAGACCAGGCTGGCCTTG
>NC_034597.1:55963579-55995634 GCF_900095145.1 Mus pahari | reverse complement strand
AGTGCTGGGATTAAAGGCATGCGCCACCACGCCTGGGTTCTCTTTCTGATTCTAATAACTTGAATTTTTGCTTTTTTTCTGTCAATCCAAGACAAGATTGTCAATTTTATTAATAATAAAAATAATGTGTGTAGTGAGTGACTCAGTGGGTAATAGCACTTGCTGGACAAGCTTGAGAACCTGAATTCAATCGCTGAAATCTATGTAAAAAGCTGGATGGGGTGGTAGGCATGCGTAATCCCGAGACTCTCACTGTGAGAAGGGAAAGGAGACAGGAGAATGGGCAGGAAGCTCCCAGCCGGCTAGCCTGGAGTGTGGAGCATAGTGGTGGAAAAGCGAGAGACCCCTGACTTCCAAAAGTTGTCCTCTGACCACTCCAGCACCATACCATGCACACACACCCACACTTTCAGATGTATGCATGAAAATAAACACACACACACACACACACACACACACACACACACACACACACTGGTTTAAACCTTTTTGATTTTGTTGATTTTTTTCCTATTATGTTTTTATCTCCACTTTATTTATCCAGCATATAGTTATGATTTTTAAAAACTATACTGCCAATCCCCATAGTCCAACTGGACTGTTTAGTCATTCGCCTTGGTTTGTTTGTTTGTTTCCTTTTTTGGCTTTTCAAGACAGGGTTTCCTGTGTAGTCCTGGCTGTCCAAGAACTCAGAACCTGCCTCTGTCTCCCACGTGCGGGATTACAGGCATGGCCACTACTGCCTGGCTTCACATTTATTTTTATTACTGATAAACTGTATCTTCCAATTTAATTTTTGCTGTTTGTTTTACCTCGTCTTCATTTCTGTCTTTCCATTACTGCTTTCTTCTGGGCTAATTTCTGATGTAGCTTTTAAAATTCTTTTCCATCATTTTTAAAGTTATTTTATTAACAGTGTTTGAAGATTTTCCATATTGTGAGAGCAAAACAAGAACAAAAGACCTTACAGGTTAAAGTTTCTGTTTGCAGCTAAGACAGTTAAGAATAAGTTCCCTTTGTCCTGTGCAGGTTGAAATTTCTGTTTGTAGGTAAAGAATAAGTTCCTGTGTCAAGTCCCTGCAAGTTAAGGTTTCTATCTGTACTTAAAAATAAGTTCCTGTTTCTTAGATCTAGGTAAACTACAAAACATGTTTTCCACCCCACACTAACCTTGGGACCCCATTCCCATGATTGCCTTCCCTTTGTTCCTTCCCAGTTCCTTCCCTTCCATTGTACCTTTCTAACAATGCAAACAGCCAGCCCTCTCTGTGAACACTTATCTCTCTGATAAAAGGGAACTCAAGAGGAAGGCAGGGCTGCTCTCTAAAATCCTGATGGAGGGAAAGGCTGGGCAGCCCAGGTGCACCCCACATAAAGCTTGCCTCAATTGGACAATCAAAAATTCAGTCTTTCTTTTAGAAATTTTCAAGTTCAATAATATATCTGTATGTGTGAATAACTGATTGTATGTATAACATGTGAGTGGATGATACCAAGGAGACCAGAAGGGGGAGCCATACCCCTGAAAATGGAGTTATAGGCAGTTATGATCTGCATTGTGGAGGCTGGGAACCAAACCCAGGCCCTTTCTAAGAGCAGCAGGTTCTTTTAACCATTGAGTTCTCTCTCCAGCCCTTAATGATATAGGCATTCTAACACAGAACATTTCTACTTGAACTATATCCATTTTATTTTCCCCACAGTGCTAGGGATTCTCAGGTCCTTGTCCATTGTGGATCATGTTCTGCCTCTGAGCTATACCCCAGGCCGGGCGTTTCTACCTAAGATCTCACATTCTCTTTCCTGTTAACAAAAAATAAATAAAATAAACTTCACCAGTGGGGCTGAGAAAAAGAGTGAGTTTAACACTGGTGAGGTTCGGCATAAAGGGAATAAACTATGACTTGTGTGCCCTTTAATACCACCATCAAAAACATCCCTTGATGAAAAAATATTGTTTAAAAATATACATAAGGAATTATCTAGAAGATTAACCTGTGTGAATCTGGCTATAAAATCTAGTTAATGTGCTCCTGATGAATTGAATGTGTGCATTAGGCTTTATTTTCTCCCAAAACAGTGAGCAGCATTTCATACACGCTCTCACACACTCAGATACACTCAGCAACATACCCACCCACCCTCATCTGTACTCTAATGGTTCCCCCTATACTCAGGGTAAAACTTAAGGCTCTTAGTCATATTCTACCTAGATTATTACGAGAGGTACTACAAGATGATGGAAAGACGGGACTGACATAAAGACATGCCTGGATTTCAACCCAAATGTGCCAAAATGACAGGTACCACAGCCAGGTAGCACATGCATTGTCCCTCAATCCAGAGCGAGGGCTCTGAGGAGTGGAGGTGGCTCTGAACTCTCTCTCTAGGGTCTTGAGAAAGAAGCCAAGCTACTACCCATCCTTAGTTCCTCCTCGAAATTCCCACCACCAGGGACTAGTGCTTGCACCTCCCAGGGTCGCCTTCTAGGAAAAATAATGACTTCTCCCTTGGGCTGCAGGGGAGCCAGACTCCTTGACTGCAGGCCAGCGCTGGAAGGTTATAGAGGGCGTGGCTAGAGGAAGAGTGCAGAGTGTAGCCCAAAGTGCTTCTTCCAGGTGAGTGTGTTTTATACAGCTCTCCTGCAACTGGCTCCATTCTCTAGGAGACTAAGAAAGCACACACAAGGCAATACCCACAACCACTCTCCCTGTGCAGGTCTCTTCCCCACTGGATACCTGGCACTTCTACCCTTTGAAGCAGCCTGAACTTCCTTTCCTGCTAGGACTGAGGTCTGTAGCAGCTCTGTGAACACGGGTCACTCTGCTGGAGATTAAACAGTCCTAGACAGCTGGAGGGAGGGTCTGAATCTTAAGGGAATATTTCAGGCATGAGGACGAGAAGTATCTACTATTTTTTTTTTTTTTGTCTTTGGTAACCCAGGGTCTAATTTTAGAAAATTTACTAGAGTCTTTTAGGTAGGAAAACAAGCATTAAAGTTGTTTAAAAGGCTTATGAAAACCCAGACATATTTTCAGATAAACTTACAAACAGCATCAAGAGACACGGCAGACAGCACTCTACAGAGAAACCCCCCTCCTCTCCGTGTTTCTGACAACAATCCATCAGAGCACTGCGGCGAGAGAAGCAGGCTTGTTCAGCATGCCGCTCCTTTTAGTTTGACTAATATATACTGAAATAACAATTTCAGTATTATTCACCTTTTACCTGATTCTGTCACGTCACAGATGGAGTTAACTTCCTTCTCACTTTTGTATATGCTGCACCTAGTACATACAACACAGACACATGCACACACAAACACAGGCACACACCATGGCTATCCCCTGAAAGGAAAAAACCTGCCGGGCGTGGTGGCACATGCCTTTAATCCCAGCACTCGGGAGGCAGAGGCAGGCGGATTTCTGAGTTCGAGGCCAGCCTGGTCTACAAAGTGAGTTCCAGGACAGCCAGGGCTATACAGAGCACTCGGGAGGCAGAGGCAGAGGCAGGCGGATTTCTGAGTTCGAGGCCAGCCTGGTCTACAAAGTGAGTTCCAGGACAGCCAGGGCTATACAGAGAAACCCTGTCTCGGAAAAAAAAAAAAAAAGAAAGAAAGGAAAAAACCAGCAACGCTAGTTGCATTCTCTCTGAATCCACCTGCAAGAGCAGGTGAGGTTAAAGGTTACTCGAACACAGAGTGAGGACCACAGAGAACACCAGACAAAAGGTCAAGTGAGCACACCCGGAAACTGAGCAGTCCAGTGAACTCTGGCTTCAGGTCTGACTTCCTCGATTAGGGTTTTGTGGTGGGTCACTTTAGACAGGGCTCCTCACGACACCACTAGCCTGTATTTACCACACTGGACAGGCCCCTCCCTGAGCATGGACCACGTGCTTGCTTCTCATAACAGAATATGAAACAAATGATGGGTTTCTGAGAGAGAAGTACTGCAGAATGCTCCCTTTCTCTTTTTGTGTTTTTGCATGCTCTGATGAAACCAGCTGCCATGCTGTAAAAAGTTCAACTGATGGGCACATAGGGGAGGGACTTGAGGGAGGCCCTAGTTCAACATGAGGGGAGCCTGGGAGAGATCCTTTCCAGCCAGACCTGAGTTTACCTGAAGCCTGCAAAGATGCAGAAATGGAGAAGCTATACAGTGTTGGGACCATGATGGTATCACATATCTGAAGTCCCTGCAATTCAGGAGACTAAGACTTGAGTCTGTGGTGGCACACACCTTTAATCCCAGCACTCNGGAGGCAGAGGCAGGCGGATTTCTGAGTTCCAGGCTGGCCTGGTCTACAAAGTGTCCAGGACAGCTAGGATGATACAGAGAAACCCTGTCTCGAAAAAAAAACAAAAAAAAAAAAAAAAAAAAAAAAAAAAAAAAAAAAAAAAGACTTGAGTCCTTGAGTTTGAGACTGGACTGAGGAATGTAATGAGATCCCGACACACAAAGAGCTGGGTTTGTGTTCTATAGAGGCAGCATTATAATTCTCGAGGTCATTTTAATAAAGCCCAATTGTACAGAACAATTAAATTGGAACTGACTGCTTTTTATATCTAAGATGGACTTTCACTTCCTTTAGTTGAAACATTTTTTCTCTTTATCTCTAACATGAGGGAAACATTTCTTCCTTACAAACAACAGCAAATAAATGACGTAGAGTGAACATATACATATACATACACTTTGTGTGTCAGGGTCTCATCACAGGCCTACTACACTTCAGGTAGCCTCTAGTTTACTGACCAAATAACAGTGTAATGTAAATGCACTGTAGACAGCTTTCCTGTCAGGGAATAATGTTCAGCACAGAAGTGATATTTTCCTGAATACTTTCTATTAGCAGTTGAATTCATGAGTACAAACTCCCAGATACACAGGACCAACAGTATGAAGCATAAACGCGCGCGCGCGCGCGCGCACACACACACACAGACAGTATATATATATCATGTATGCATGTGTGTATGTCTAACACAGATACACAGTAACTCCTAATTTCTTTTGGATAGCTTATTCTAGAACCTTATGTACTGTTTATGTCTTGTAGATCTCAAAGTACCTGTCATTTCTCTATCTAGAAATGTTTAGAAGTTCTTTTCATAAAAGTTTGACAACTACAAATAATCTAGGAATTTTTTTTATTAGCTAGATAAAAGTCTAAAATTAGGGGCCAGTCAAATGTACTGTTCTTTGGTCTCTTTCTTATGTACAATGGCTGATTTTTACCAAGCTGGTTAGTTTTGTTCACCCCATCACTTGCCCTAGAATGGTGTCTTGCTACATTTGAACCAATATGGTCTACAGAGTCTCTTACCCCTAGGCTGTAGGCTTGAGTACAGGGGCAATAGGTCTTAAGCTTTGAAGGGAGCTTTTTCACAGCTATATCCTGATCTGGGTACCTGGTAGTTACTTGTCAAGAATGATCCCCTATCAACACCTACTGTGGCTCGCACTTTATTGTCCCTTGATACTGGGTTACTCTGTCATTTACCTATCTCCTGACATCTCCTTGGACCGAGCTTTCCCTAAAACTCGTATGTGTATGTGAGGTCACACTTACGGAAGGGCACTTACAGATGCACTCAAAGCCATTAGGATTATTAGCTGATATGGATAAGTAGGATAAGGAAACCCAGAGGGAACTGGTTCTGTTTCTGGCTTTCTAATTTATCAAAGTCAAAATTTCATAGTCTAAATTTTTCATAAGTACTTCTAAAAGATTTCATCATTTCATCATTTCTTTTCTTATCACACTTGAGTGCCTAAGGAACTTCTTTCCTGGGCCACTGACATTGAGCCAAAGTTCCTGCTGTCTCTTCCCGCATCTGAGAAGCACAAGCAGCAACCTAAGACTGTGGGGTTTTGTTAAAGAGTTAAGACCTTTAGGCCTACAGGGATCACTTAAAGGCAGACAACGAACACATTGATCGGGTTCTAAGTGTTTGCTGAACAAATGGACAGAATATAAGAGCAGAATACAAAGAACAGGAGAAGCAGGAACTGTGTCTACCCTCAATAAAGACCACTTGACATCAGCGTTGCAGGGATGGGTTGCAGGGAGGTTTGATGCTGTACACTGAGCTTATCAAAAGCGAAGTCTCAAAACCACACATTTCTCAATATGAACCGGAACCACTATAATCCCGATTTTTGTTTTGGACCAAGTTATTTCTAGAAAGAACAAAGGCGATTACTACAGCAAAGCACGAAGAGCAAGCACCATTCGAGAGTGTCCGGATGAGCTCTGCTTCAACTCTACAGTCCCTGAAAACAAAGCAACTCTTCTTCATAATTTGGCTTTTTAAGTGAACTTGCTGACCAGGACAGCTGAACCACACTAACTCTGAGCCTCAGTAGGAAGTAATAGAGAGGTATTTTTTCTATCAATACCCTTGGAGTTTGGGTACCATAAATTGGTCCCTCAAAGGCTAACTTACTGACTTAAAAGGAAACAATGGGTCTGGGATCACAAGGCTCAACAGCCTGTGACTCTCTCAAAGTACAGCCATTCCGTGAGGATCTGCCTTACAGAGCCCTTCCATGGCTAACTTCTAAAACTATGATGTATGTGTACTTAGAGATAATTTTTATGTATTTTACAGAAGAAATCAGCACATATCAAAAAGCATGGCTGACAAAGTTAAATAGAGGCAAGTGTGGGCTTAGAAGCAGTTTCCTTTGTCCACTTGCTCTCAATAAAAAAGGTGGCACCTGCCGGGTGGTGGTGGCGCACGCCTTTAATCCCAGCACTCGGGAGGCAGAGGCAGGCGGATTTCTGAGTTCGAGGCCAGCCTGGTCTACAGAGTGAGTTCCAGGTGAAAAACCAAAAAAAAAAAAAAAGAGGCGGCACCTAAGACGAATTGGGGCTGGAAGGAAGGCAGGTGTGCCCTGGCTGCTATAAGTGTATTAGTCACAATTTAGTTGCTGTGATAAAACACCACGGCCAAAAGCAACTTAAGGAAGAAAAGAGTTTATTTGGCTTATGGTTGGTTCCAGGGGGTTGGAGGTCAGGGTTTGAGAGGCACGGCAGCAGAAGCAGGAAGCCGAAACACTGGAAGCAGAGAGACTAGGCAAGAAGTAGGGACAAGCTATAAACCTTCAAAGTCAGCCCCCATTGGTGAGCTGCAAGATCTCACTCCCCAAAGATTCTGCCCCATGGTGATGTACTTCCTCCAGGGAGACTGCACCTCCTAAAGGTTCTACAACTACCCAAACAACCATGGACCAAATATTCAAATACATGAGCCCGTGAGGGACATTTTTCATTCAAACTACACCACCAAATGTCTTGCTAAAAAACAGGCAAAGACTATTTAAAAACGCCACCCACAGTATCCACTTGGTCCACACAACACCACACATGGTGGTTTAACAATCTTTTCAATTTTACAAATGAGGAAAGTGAGCCCAGAAGAGATGAACTGACTCAGCTACAAGAAACTGAGCTGAAATTCAAAATCTAGTCTGTGTGTCCGCTAAGCCCATACTTTTCAAATTCTTCCTATTATATAGTTAGGCCTGATAAATTCCTCAGCAAATAGCCAAGTAATGTCAGAGCAAAAGAATAACGGCTTTAACATGCATTTTAAAGTCTCCTGAAAGGTGAACCTTCATCTGTTCTTAATTCCTTAATGCTTAAGAGATGGTTATGACAATATCTTATTATTTTTATCATTTTTTTAAAATGCAGAATCTCACTAGTAGCTCAGCTTGCCCTTGAATTTTTCTTCTGCCTCTGGTTCCCATCTTTCAGCTGTTAGAATTACAGGTATGCACCATCATACCTTGAAATGCCTTATAATGACTTACTATTAATTATGACTAAGGATTCTAATCTTATAAAACATTTATAATAAAAATACCAGACATCAGAGTACTTTCTTTTGCGGAATATTTTGCTTTAAAATTTCTCATTAAAAAAATCTAAATTTTAAGGGGAATCTGAGAAAATTCTATTGCATGGGTTTCTCTTCCCTCCCAAACTGCATCTTCTACACTATAGCAAACTGTAGTGTCAAAATGAAGACGGATGGTTAATGTCTTCTACATAAATTTTAGGGACATGTCAACTAAGGCAAGAAGTCGCACAACTGTCAAAAGCAAGAGTAATAGGATTCTTGAATATACATCCTAATAATAAATCAAATGTTAATTCAAACCAACTCCAAATGATTTAAGAGAATTTGTCAGATTTTTTTTGACCAATGAACTTGAAGATGTTTAATTTATTGTTTTCTTTACTTGATGGCCTTATTACAAACTCAAGCTACTTAGGTGCATTAATTTCAGGCACTTGACCAAGATCTATTTTGAGAATCCCTATGTAGTTTGAAGTAAAATCTTCAAGTTTCAAATCTGACTCCCAGTGATTTGCTTGAATCACACAGGACTTTACTTTAATGTGTAAGTCAGCACTTTAAAATACATTTAAAAACCACTCATACGCAGCCAGATTTGAGCTTATAAAAAGGAAAAAAAAACCAAAAAAACAAAAAACAAAACAAAACTGAAAGAAAAAAGGGAAGATTTGGCAGTTCACATTCCTAAACAGCCAAGACACACTCAGTGCGCTTCGGCTGCTCCAATACAGGAGTGTGATAACCAGTCCAGGCCGCATCTCACGCCTCTAGCCTAGAAAAGTCAGGGATTGCATCACCCAGGGAAACATGATATGTTAGAGGAACCTAAAATAACAGGCATCCTTCAAGATCAACTCCTTCAGCTGACCAAATGAAGCACTCCTAGAACCCAGCCAAGGCATAGCTCTAGAGCTCTGATACCTGATGACAATTAAATAGGGAACTTTGAAAAAAAAAATTCTTCTTTTTCTAAAAAATGTTTTTTTTCCCCTGGGGGATAACAACATCCTGCCCTCCTGTGTGCACACACAGATGTGCTTACCATGTGTGGGAGGGTAGAGTCACAGATTGATACCAGATGTCCTCTATTATTTTCTACCTTATTTAGGGGACAGAAATCTCCCTGAACCTGGAGCTTGCTGTGTAGGCTGGACTCGTAGGTCCCAGCTCCTGGGATCTGCCTGTCCCTGCCTTCCTCTCCCAAAGCAACAAAACACAGATAGATGTCTCGAGTACCTGGCTTTATGGAAGATGCTGAGGCAAGAAACCATCCTTAAGGAACCATCGCCAGTCTCAATGAGTACTTCCATCTTAATACCAGTCCTAATATTTGTGCTTAGTTTATTTAAGATAGAAAGAAAACAAAGCTGGGGCTTTTGCTTTATCACTTTTGCATAAGTAGACTATTCCCTTTGCCATCAATAACTAAGGTCCATCATGTGTCTCAAAGCCAAAATGAAAGCCCTGGTCAGGGCCAGAAGGCACACATTCATCTCCAGCAGTGTACTGTATCTCTGCTTCTCTTTCATGGTACCCTTTCCTTTCTAGCCTTTACCCATCAGTGTTGAGCCACACTCGAGAGATTTGCTGAGCATCTCATGACTAATGCCCAGGCCACTGACACTATGCTCTCTTCTCTCAAGCTCCATTCACACTCTTCCTAATACATATTGACATTACTCTGGGAGCCAGTTGTTTTGTTATGTTTTAAAAAGAATGGGGAAGCAAGGGGAAAAATACCTTTTTGTGCTCAAGGTCACAGAAGAGGCAAATTAAGACTTAGAACTTCCCAAGAAGACTTGGCCCAGGACTTGGGAAAAATCAGGAACTCTGACCGTTGAATACTGCTTCTGATGTGCCAAAACTATTTGCAGCTGAGTACATAAGAACATAAATAAACAAGAGGAAATACCAAGGCAGGCCAAGGCATTCGTGGTCTACTACAGGGAAAGAAAATACAGTCCCAAGACTCTTTTTTTTTTTGGTTTTTCGAGACAGGATTTCTCCGTATAGCCCTGACTATCCTGGAACTCACTTTGTAGACCAGGCTGGCCTCGAACTCAGAAATTCACCTGCCTCTGCCTCCCGAGTGTTGGGATTAAAGGCGTGTGCCACCACGCCCAGTTCCAAGACTCTCTTAAGGAGGCAGGTTGTCAGGACCTGGGGTCCCATGTGTTCCAGTGTGCTCGGGCAGAGAGTGGCACAGGAAGGGCTGAGAAAAAGGCAGTTGAGACCGTAAATGCCACACAAAGAGGGCAGGTGACCATGTGCCACTGTTGGGGAGTGGCCAGATCAAGGAAGCCATTCAAACAGACAGGACACCTTGGGTATGGCACACCCAGATGATTCTGAGACACCTGCACTCCCTCCTACCAACCAAGGAGACATCCAGAAGATCCCTGCAAGACAGGAAAAAAGGGCACAGAACACCTACTTCCATTCCCAGCACATAAAGGGGGGGCTGCAGGATATGCCCTCAAAGACTGACTGAGCAGAGGGTGGAAGTGTGGACTCTGTAGCCTGAAATCACCTACAAAGTCAGAATCTGTCACTATCAGATGACCCTGGGGGGAAGTTACCAACCCTCTCTGTGGCACTTCTCTTCTGTAAACTCAATAATGCAACTACTCATCTCATCAAAGCGTCAGTTCCTTCTGTAGGAACACATTTAGAACAATGTCTGGCAGAAAAAGCAATCCATAGGTTAAGTAAGCACTGTGTACAAGGAACACATAGAGGAGATGTGTGCCTAAACTCTGGAACACAAAAACGTGATAGCCCATGTCTACAGGAAGACTGGTAAAATCTAAGACTGACATTCTGAGGCCGGGATGACTGCTATTATCATCATTATCATCATCTGGGGACAAGGAAGTGACGGGCAGGACAGCTGGAGAAAGGGGCGGGATCAGGATTTCTCAGGAAGTCTAATGCAGTTTGATCCCCAGGCTCTCCATGCCAAGAGCAGAAGATGGGATTGGGAGTGAAGGCAGCCGTTGTTACTGGGATTAGACACGACAGGTCAAGCTGACCGGTGTCCTCTATTGAAGGGCAGGTAAGAGTGCATGGGTGTGGGATCCAGCCAGCTCCATGCTCCTTCCATGGTACTTATCCTTTACCTTACCTCCCACAATCCAGTCTCGTGGTCCTTGCATGACACTACCTAAACTCTGGGGATGGTGACTCACCTCCCAATTTCCACATCCAATGGCCTCATCTCCATTTTACTTGCTAGTTTTTTGTTGTTGTTGTTTTGTTTGCATGTGATTTCTTAGGCACAGCTCTTACATGGACTTAGAACTTGCATATGAAGCCTAGGCTGACACAGTGTTCGGTCTTCCTGCCTCCCATTCCAGAGTGCTGGGATTACAGGCACATGCCACCACCCACAAGCCTGTGCTTTTGGAACCTTCCTATGTCCCGGCTCCCACTTGCCTTTCTCATTACTACTTTGCGGCCTCCTTTATGCTTACTGATCCTTTTAACCTCACTCAGGCACCTCCCTGGAGCTGCAGTCTTCTCCAAGCTCACCGCTTCTGCCCTAGTTCAGACTTTTGTCTTCTGGGTCTGACATGGCCCCCTGCTGGTCTCCCTGTCTCCATCTCTGCAGGTCTCACCACTCCCATGCTGCTTCCAGAGTTCCTTTCTTCCAAACCAAATGTGGTCATGTCATTCTCCTTACAGGCCTCCCTACTACCGACCTGCACACACTCAATAGTGCAAGCCTCAACCTCCCCTGTAGGAGACTGTATAACCTCATTCCAACCTGCCCCTCCCTGCTTCCCTTCCCTATCCACCTATCAACACTGAATTTCTCACCATCCCATGACATGAAACCAGATACCTCTTCAACACAATTGTTACGTGTGTGTGTGTGTGTGTGTGTGTGTGTGTATATGTGTGTGTGCACGTGCATGTGAGTGGTTGTGGTGTATGCACATGCATGTGTTTACATGTGTGGAGACATACAATGTGCACATGTGTGGAGCTCACCAGTTCTGCCCAGTCTAGCCAGCGAGCTCCAAGGAGCCCGTTTCTGCCTGTCATGTACTGGGCTTGCCTGCTCACTCTTATGTGGGTTCTGGGGATTGGAACTCTGATTCTCATGAATGTGGAGAAAATGCTTTATCCATCCAGTGACCTCTCTAGCCCCCAGCTTTTATATAACAAATCTTTTCTTACAGTCGATTCACATCATCTAAGAAACGTCCTCCTCAGCTTCCTTAAACAGCAAACATTATTTTCTTACTTAAAAAAAATGACTTATTTATTGTGTGTATGTATGTTTATGTGATGTATGTTCTTGGGCAAGTATGTGACAAGGCACATGTCAGAGGCCAATCTGTGAGGTGTGGGTCTTTCCTACCACATGGGACTTGGGGATCAAATTCAGGTCTACAGGCTCAGTGGCAAGTCCCTTTACCCACAGAGCCCTCTTGCCATTCCTAGTTCTTTACCTTTTGAGTGTCAACCACACTGTGGTGAGGACTCTTTAGACAGTCCTGGCAAGCCCTGAGTGACCTGGACCATTAGACCCAGGCTCTCCATGGAGTCATGTGCTCCCAAAGCTCCACAGCCCGCATGGGGCCTGAGTGTGAATTAAAGAAGCCCTCCCACCTCCCACTCTAACGAGGTCTGTGCTGGAGTACAAAGAAGACTTGAGAAGCTCTGGAGCCAACAGGGAGTTCTCACCGCTGTATATCCTTATTCTTCCACAAGGAGGCAGACTGGGCCTTTGGCACTCTTTCGATGAAATTCACCAGCTCTTCCATGAGAAGCCTGAGTTTAAACAAAGCATAAAGAACACTGAAGAACAATGTGCTGTTAACACTACAGCTGGGGATGGTGGATTTGCCCACTTCTCACTAGCCTGTTTCATGAAACAGGCATTTTCAACTGATGTAAGAAGCTGACACATACTTTGGGAATCAAAAATGCTCCAGTTAGAGCAGTGGTTCTCAACTTGCCTGTTTGGGGGTGGGAAGGGGTATGAGAATGACCCCTTCACAGAGGTCATACATCAGATATCCTACCTATCATATATTTATATTACAACTCATAACAGTAGCAAATTTACAGTTATATTAAGTAGCAACAAAAATAATTTTAGGGTTGGGGGTGTCACCACAACGTGAGTAGCTGTATTAAAAGACTGCAGCATTAGGAAGGTTGAGAACCATTGGCATAGAGGGAGACATCAAGAACTAATTTGAAAGCTGCCCTAAAGATCTGCAGTGAGACAGACTTCTGCCATCCTGAGATGGAATACCCAAATATAGCTAAGGGAGCCCAAGGAGTGCTGTACTCAGCTGGCTCACGGCTACACATTGACAGCACCCCTGAAAACTAGATGATAATCAAACAGCTAGAAATAGAGCCAGACCTGGCAGCTCATCTCTGTAATCTCACCACTTGGGAGGCTGAGGCAGGAAGATTGCCATGAGCTCTAGAGTAGCCTAGGCTACATAGTGAGTTCTAGGCTAGCCTGGGTTACAGAATGAGACTGTCCTCAAAAAAAAAAACCCCGATATATCCACCTTCCTACCCACCTAGAAATAAATTTTCAATATCTGAATCCAGATCATGCTAATATTGATAACCAACACAGGGTAATATCCTCTCTGTATCAATTTAGAGACAACAGCAACATATAAGTTTATTGGCAAACCCAAGCACGTGCACTTCACATCCATCTGTTTCCCTAACTACTGTCTCCTTCTCCAGGCAGCAGTGCTGGCCCCAGCACCCCACAACTGGAGGCCCAGGCTCATGCTCCTTGACTGCCACCGTTCTCAGACTACAGCATAGCGCTTGCAATGCTCTCTCTCAACCACGCTGCTGTCTTGTTTCCCTATAATGGCAATTTCGGGTCCCTGGAATCCCTTCCTGTTCTTGGATAAGCTGTAGGTCATGTTTTCACACTAAAGGTCCTGTTTTATTTCTAGTCACTAGCTCATCTTGTTGGGTATCCGTAAGACGCTAGAGTACAATCTAACAGTTTACAGTACAACCCTGTATATTGGATCCTGAAAGCTTTACCTTATACTGGTTATTTCAAAGCAATACATTATGTGTGGATTTTCCCAATAATAATTCTCTTTCTAGGTTTTTTCCTTTCCTTTTCTCTCAGTAACGGATTCTATGGTAATGTACACCATTCGCCTACACTGTAAAGGCTTAGCTGGGGTAAGAAGAGAGGACAACCTTCTTGGTTGACTGAAGACTGTAACTTTTGATTTTAAGATTTATTTATTTTTGTGGATGGAGAGATGACCCAGTGGTTTAGAGCACTTGTTGCTTTTGTAGAGGACCTGGGTTCAGTTCCCAGCACCCACATGGTGGTTCACAACTACCTGTAACCCTAGTTCTGGGGATCCAAGACTTTCTTCTGAGCTCCACAGGTACCAAGCACAGGAGTGGTATACAGACATATATGTAGGCAAAACACACATAAAATAAAATGAATAACCTAGAAAAGTATTTATTTTCTATGTGTATATGTCTATGTGTGTGCACGCCTCCATATGCATGCATGTAAGCACGTGCCTGCGGAGTCAGGAGTAAGAGCCCCTGGAACAGGAGTTATAGGTGCTGCAAGCTGCCTGATGTAGGTGCTTGGAACTGAACCCGGGTCCTCTGCAAAAACAGCAAACATTCCAACTGCCGAGCCATCTCTCTAGGCACAAGGCGGTTTACTCTTAAATCCTTAAGAGTGCAGTATTTCATTCTGTCACCTGGGAAAGGACAACTTAACTGCTTAATTACTCTTCTTCCCTTGTTTTCTACAAGTTTCTATTTATAGCCCTCAGTAAATCATGAAAAAAGGGGATCTTTCCAAAGCAAAGTAATAAAGTTCTTTTCTTTTTCTTCTTCATTTAACTAAGCAAAGTTCTGTTGCTCTGACGCTTTCTGCTCTGGATCTTTGTGGCATCTTCCTAAGCCTCTGGCCTCCTCAGTTCCATTTACAGAGGAGTTGCCTATGAACAGCTATGCTGGAAGAAAGACCAGGACACTACCAGGGCTACCAATCTCCAGGCATCTCCAGTGAGCATTCCTGTGTCTAGAGCGTGGCGTACTCATCTCTGTCCTGGGAAGTAAATCACACATTTCTGGTATCACACTCCACAGTGGCCACTGAAGGAGCTTGGCAGCCACACCTCTCACCTGCCGATCTGCATGGTGGGTTCTGTGGCATATACTGTGCCTGTGAATCCTGTGTGCTCGGTGATGTAGGGCAGCGCCATCATGCAGTGATAGTTAGAGATGAGGATCACATCGACTGTAGACAGGTCTATTAGCTCGGTCTGAAGAGAAAGGGAGGGGTGATGTGCGTCTGTGCCAGGGCACATAGATCAGCAGTACGGGACTGACAAATGATGCTGTCAGAATGTAGAGTAGTAGTTTCGCTTCTTCAGAATAATGAGGCCTTTCCCGACACACCGCCCCTCTCTCACCGTGGATGTGTCCTGATACTGACAGCTGACAGCTGGGCAAAACGGCTAGCCTCAAGAATGTGGCCGGCTCACCAGGATCACTCTGATCTATACATTTAGTAACCTGCTCTTCAAAAGGCAAATAGAGAGACAGCTAATCTTTTTTTCTTTTTTGTTTTAAGCTTTTGACTTTTCATTGTCTAGCTACCATACTCCTGAGATAAGAAACAAGAAAGAGAATTGTAGTGACTTCTTTGAACTCTACAGTGACTTTTTTATGCATCCCTCCTATGATTTATGATCCAGCTTCTCTGCCTTACCACCTAACAAGCCTTGGCATACTAGTGGGGGATGGGAGGTGGACTCAAGCACAGACTGTGGGCATAGCTAGAAACTGCATCTCACAGCCAGCAACTCTCCTGCACAGAGGAGCTAACCCTTAACCATGTGATATACAGAGGATGAGCATAGCTGGTCACAAGAGTGTATAAGGTAGAGTGGTTTGTGTAGCTGTTAGTCCTGCTCAGAAGTAACAAAGATATTGATGACATAAGCAAACAATAAGCAGTGTGGATATTCACTTGGGGTGTGGGTATTTTTTGGCTGAGTGACTTAGCATACAAATAACTTAGTAAGTCTGCCAGTATTGCCAGCATGTGAGTAAAGGACACTAGTGCCTCACTGCTAAACAGTGGCACCTATGCTGCTGTGTAGGGAATTTCCTCTTAGACTAAATATTCCATCTCAGATGAGATGCAGAGGGCTGTCAGGGACTGGAAACATTCCATTCTGCAGGGGAGTTCATTAAAATTCAGGAAGCAAACAACACAAGGCTTCAGGAAGTCCCTGAAACTGACCTGATTCACTAGGCTCCTCCTTCCCCAAGCTTATAAACAGGAAGGACACTACTGAGGACACTTTCAGATTAGCAGAACTGTCTGAAAGACGCTCAAGCAAAATGAGTTTTCTTAAAGATACACTCCTGGACTTGTCCAGCTACCTGTAAGTTGTGCAATACATTCTAGGTTTCTATCATTGGTGAGCCACCATCCATGTTGTGGTGGGAATTTGGTAATGTGTCATTGAGTCATTTCTGTCCTGTACATAACCCCTCACCCATGTTCCTTCAAGTATGACCAGTAAAACTCATTGCTTTACCAAGTTGGACTGTGGTGGCATTCTTACTTTGGTTTATTATTGGTTCCCTCTCTGGGGAGAGTAGATGGTCCTTCATGTCTCCTCAGTGTCACATGGCATATGGAAAGAACAAACCTAATGTCAATATCCCACATCTATTAGCCTTAACACCACATTTTGCCCTGTGCTTGCAAGACAATGCCCTCATGATGGAGGAGGTTCTACTCTCTGATGCCTTTGGAACCACTTTTAAATAAGGAAATTCAGATGGAGTAGCAGAGGGACAAATGCAAGGCAGTTAAAGCAACACTGAAGCTCACATGTAAGGACACAAGGCAGCCTGAGTATCCTCTTTAAAATATAACAATCAGCCCCAGAGCCTAGAATCACAGAAAAATCTGCTGAAGACAGTCAGAAGAAAAAAAAAATTAATTCATGTACCAAAGATAAATGATTACATAAACATTTTCCCCAAATAATTTAATATTTAAGCCCCATGCATGGATATTCACAAATTTACTTACATACTTTTAGTGGAATAAAAATGATTTTACCTTTGACAGTATTCCTTACAAGCATTTGGTCCACACACTGTGAACAGGGCTGCACACTAACCTGTACTGGATCATCCACAACACACAGTGTAGATTTGAGGGAAATGGGATAAAGTAGTTTCACGGGTTTACGATTGGTCTGTCCAACTCACTGGACTAGAGTTGGTTTCTCTCATGTTTTCTCCAAGTCTTAACAACAGTATGGCTCTACCTTAAAACAGTGACTTAAGTCACATAATCTGTCTAGCTTGAAAAGCTGATCTATGGCTTTAGAACCTACAGTATTATAAGTGCAACCAGGTACGCTGGGAAATGTAGGTTTCTTATTGGCAAGTTCCGTAGTCTGGAACAAGTCCCAAAGTCCTTGGAGCACTGGCCCACTTGCTCCTCATTCTTGCCCAGGAAGTGAAGGCTGCAAGAGTCAGTGCCATCTCTGATACACTGAAATAGATGGGGAGCTTCCCCCTCATTCCTAAGTGACAGCTGTAGTGACAGACTGTAGTGAGTAAGGGTGGGGTCATGGCGCTTTTTCCTTGACTTATAATGATAATTATCAGGACGGTTTGCTTCCAATCTCTTTCATCTTACCTCTGGTAAGCAGAATTCAGGCACAGAATCCACAAATACATGACCTGAGCACTCTTTTAGCTCCTAAAAGAGATGAAGAGGAAAAGTACTAAGAGATATTTAATAGATACAGTACCAAGGAAACTCAATCTCACCTAACTGAGAGGGTGGGAGGTTATTTTTAGACATACTGTTTCCTATTTAGGTTCAGGTTGGCTAGGTGCCTGACTGAGGGTGAAAATGCTGCCTGGCGGCAGATCTGGGGTTTGAACACATTCCCTGAGGCGTCTTTAAGAAGTTAGGAATAACACATGCTGCTATAATGTGAGATCCGGTGCTTCTTAAGAATTAGTTATCAAGTCAAAGTTCCCTGGGTCCTGACTAATGTCTAAGGGGCCAGAAGCTAGATTGGGGCCATGGAACCTGTGTTTATGACAAGAACCTCTGGTGCCTCTACTCTGGTACCCGGCTAGGAGTCCAGGCTTAAGTAGGAGCCCTTTCTTCCACCCACTAAGAGCTGAAGGGAAGAGGCCTAGTAAGGAGGGAGGAGAAGAGCGGGGAGCAGGATCCAAAGCGCCGCCACCACCACAGTGCATGTGTGGTTTGGTTTACTCCACAGAATGTGTGCTTACTTGGGGTTATATGCCAACCATACTTATTCAAAAGAAAAAGGAAGATTACATATCAAAACAGGATCATACACACCTCCCTACCTCAGATGCCAGTGCCCACATTTATATAAAGACCAAGGGCTGGCTATGAGAAAGGAGGCTGAGAACAGATGCTCAGACAGGGTGCTGTTTTATTGGTTCTTCTTCCCTGAATTGGGGGTGGGCAGTAAACAGAAGGCAAGGTGTCTAGAAATGGACATGCTATGGAGCCAGGCTGCATTAGAGCATCTGCACGCACTTCCATGTGGCAACTCAGAAGCGTATCAAAGAGTCCCGAGTCCACTGAGAAGAAAGAGGTCTAGAACCTCAATTTGCCAGTTCCCATGTAGGGAAAAACTCCTAGCCAAAGCCACACATATAAGAGTGCTGCAATTATATCAGAGCACACTGAACTGAAAAGGCTGGAGGAGACCAGGTGGGCCACTAATGGGTAGGCTGCAAAGGCCCCAGAAAGCTGTTGGTGCTTGTAAACACATGGTGGAGTTTCTAGATCATCACAAGCAGAGGTTTATAGCTTCATTGTCAAACCAGGTAGGACTTGGCAGTGTCCTCTGCTCTTTTCAGAAAGGGAAATACACAACTTTAGTTCTACCAAGTTCTCACAAGTCGCCCAACAGATATTTCTACATAGTCACACACATGTATCTAGATTTACCACAATCAGAATTACTCTATGTCTTTATTTATTCTATGAAAACAGGGTGTCAACTATATTACTATCCTCAGGAATTTACTGGGGTCTTTAAGGCTTCTTCCTCTTGAATGCTGCTCTTGTGAGCACCGTGTCACATGAGTACTGTTTAACTACTGATAGGATGAGCTGAGAGAGAGAGAGAGAGAGAGAGAGAGAGAGAGAGAGAGAGAGAGAGAGAGAGATATGAACAATTCTTAATTACATGGACCCACTAGCTAAAAACAAATGAGCAATTATGCTTAAAGGGAAACGACCCCCAGCTCCTTCAAGATGAGGCTAAGAATGAGCCACCACAGGCGGTTCCAACCCTTGCCTTGCCCTTAATAGGGCACTGTGATCTTCCTCCTCACAGTGCTATGCACTGATGCTTATCCTAGGATGATAAAGTCTCTGAGGTCTGCAGGGGACACATTTGCCATTCTGAACACTTACAATGTCACTGTCTCTCACTCACCACTCGCCTTTAATGAAACACTCCCACATACACATGCAAGTCACTTCACTCCCAATGCAATGGTAATGCAATGCTTTTGAGCCTCTCTCAGGGATAATGATTTATAGCCAGCAGGAGGCCCAGGTTGAAATCAGGTACAAAGGTTCCTGAATGTCACATAACATTAACGTCAGTTATGAGGGAAATCTAGTTTCAAATTATGCACCTGGCTTGCACTTGAGTTTGGGGTGCAGCTATAGGAATTAATTCTGGAAAGAAAAAAAAAAAAACCCACACTTCTTCAGCAGTAACTGTCTTACTCAGATGAATCATGTGAAAGGTGTTTAAAGTTGCTCAGCTTTTCAATTTTGAAGCTTAGGGAGGATGAATGATTTAAAGGACCATGGCGGGACATGGAGAAACCCTGCAGGTTTTAATCTTCTACCTCTGACAAAGTGTGCCCATTTCACAGCTTTCATTTTTTTTTTTTTAAAGCATTGGGATCTCATTTAATAAGCTGACCAAACTCTAATATGAATCACCTTTGTGACCCTAATTACAACTGTAGACAGTTTTCTTTTTCTGGTGATAAATTATTTGCAAAGTATTTAAGACTTTCCCAGACAAATGTGACTCGAGACCAAGCACAGACAGTGTTTAAAGATACTTAAAGATAGTGATTAGCAGGTCTTAAAGACCCTGACATGCATCTCAGGGTTTGGGGGGAGAGCTCACAGGAAAACACACTCATCCTTGGGTCACCAGCAGGGCTCTGACAAGATGGATGGCTTCCCACTGTGCACAGGCATCTGACTGACAGGACAACTTCCCACTGTACACAGGCATCTGACTGACAGGACAACTTCCCACTGTGCACAGGCATCTGACTGACAGGATGGCTTCCCACCGTGCACAGGCATCTGACTGACAGGATGGCTTCCCACCGTGCACAGGCATCTGACTGACNACAGGCATCTGACTGACAGGATGGCTTCCCACCGTGCACAGGCATCTGACTGACAGGATGGCTTCCCACCGTGCACAGGCATCTGACTGACAGGACAGCTTCCCACTGTGCACAGGCATCTGACTGACAGGACAACTTCCCACTGTGCACAGGCATCTGACTGACAGGACAACTTCCCACTGTGTACAGGTATCTGACTGACAGGACAGCTTTCCACTGTGCACAGGCATCTGACTGACAGGACAGCTTTCCACTGTACACAGGCATCTGACTGACAGGACAACTTCCCACTGTACATAGGCATCTGACTGACAGGACGGCTTCCCACCGTGCACAGGCATCTGACTGACAGGACGGCTTCCCACTGTGCACAGGCATCTGACTGACAGGACGGCTTCCCACCATGCACAGGCATCTGACTGACAGGACTGCTTTCCACTGTGTACAAGCAGGCTGCAGTTTTTGTTTTAGACATTACCTTGTCCAAAAAAGCATTTCCATCTTTTAGAGACCATCCGGGAAGATTAGATAGCCTGGGGCTGCAAAACAAAAATTGAATTATCTTGAATACATTATAATCTTTAGTGAATTCATGATGACTTTATATTCACCATAGTGAAAAGCAGTTAAAAGTTACCAGCAGTGGTTCTTACCCAAATTAACTGAAAGAGGAGAACTAACCATGTTGTAGTAAGTTTAAGAATCCATCTTAGAGCTGGCTCTGGTGGTCCTAGCCTATAATCCCAACAGTTGTGATGCTGAAGCAAGAAGGTATCATGTTTGAGGCCAGCTTAGATTACACAGTAAAACAAAACAAAACAGCTGGGTATTATGGTATGTTCCTGTGATGGAGGCAGTGACTCAGAGGCCAGCCCAGGCTGTGCAGTCAGATACTATCTCTATTCCCAGGGCCGGGAATAGAATGGCTGGGTGAGAGAATGCTTGTCTGTCACATGCATGGCTCCAGGTTAATACTTGGCATTATCAGATCAAAGCACAAGAACAGTTCAGAACAGAACTGGAGATACTAAGAGAATGTATGAAGAGAGGAAAGGAAGTAGTGCAGATGAAATACTGAGAGCATTCTAGGGCTTCCAGTCACTAACTATCTTGGCTTTATCTTGCTTCAGTTCCACAGCCATTGTGAGTGGAGGCAGAATGGGTAGCTTCACAGGCTTTGACAAAGCTGACTTAGGTTAGGTGCTGGGCTATGAATTCTAAGCAAATGAACACTCTAGATTCAGTGCTGACAAGTGGATCACATCAGGTCACCTGGAACTCTTTGTGATTCTATATATACAGGTATATGAACTAAGTATATAGGACTGGAGAAATAGATCAGAAGAGTGAGTCTTGTTCTTGAAGGACCTAGGCTTGGTACCCAGCACCCACACTGAATGTCTCAAATCTGCCTGTAACTACATTTCCAGGTTATTCAATGTCTTCTTCTGGCTTCTGAGAGTACCTGTATACACACAGTACATGAAAACTCATGTAGGCACACACAGACACATACGTACACAACACACAATAAAGTAAACAAATCTTTGAAGTTAGGAACAGGAACTGAACATTTACTAATAATCACAAAGACTAAAGGTCAGAGGAAGCCTGCACACTAATAAGATGGCTATGCTTATTTGATTTTACATACATAAAGAAGTCTTGGCTAAATATCTGATTCTGTAGGAAGCAGATAGCTTCAACATTTTTTTCAGAGTTGACCAACATTTTGATATTGTAATCATCAATGTTGAGAATGACGCTGTGCATGAATGTATGATTTAACAGATGAAGGAAAAAGGGCCATTTCAGAAACTGTTGGGCATTCTATCCTCACTCCAGGCCAGAATTCATCCAACAGTTTATGAAACCTAAGCCCAGCAACTCAAACAGCAATGTAAAATTCTAATTGTGTTTATTCTATGTGTGTGTGTGCATGCCAGGGGTTGCATATGTATCATGGCATTCGTGTGGTCAAAGGATAACTTTCAGGAGTGGGCTCTTTCTTTCCACCAGGCGAGCCCTTGAGATCAAACCCAGGTCATCAGCTTTGGTAGCAAGTACCTTTATCCTCTGAGCCACTCTACTTGTTTCTCTGTGTAACAGCCCCGGCTTCCTAGAATTCTCTCTGTAGACCAGGCTGATTTTGAACTCACAGAGATCTGCCTGTCTCTGCCTCCTAAGTGCTGGGACTAATGGTATGTGTCACCACTGTCTGGACAGAAATAGAAATTTTTAAAATCAAACATTCTAACATAATACAACCTAAAGATACACCCAGATTTACTAACTTCACTAATGTATGAATCTAATAATTGCACATAAGTATAGCAGGAAAATATTAAGTCTTTTTTTTTTCTGTAATTAAACCATTATGTTTTCATAAGCATGAAAAATCCTGTATGTATAGTAAAAGGATTGCAGTTCATGACATGCAGCCGTCTGGGGTGGAGGTGATACAGGCAGTGTGCACAGGCACTGCAGAACATGATGCTGTATACTGGGGACCTGACTGCAGAACATGATGCTATGTACTGGGGACCGACTGCAGAACATGATGCTGTGTACTGGGGACCGACTGCAAAACATGCTGCTGTATACTGGGGACCGACTGCAGAACATGATGCTGTGTACTGGGGACCGAATGCAGTGCAGGCACACATAAGGCAGCACAGGTGAGTGCAGGTAAGAATTCCATTTGACTCTGAATTCATTTTTGGTCATTGGACAATTCAGAAACCTTTTACTATTGCCAAATCTATTACAACCTTCACAATCAATTTTGTAGGGTCCCAATCTGCAATTTAAGAAGCTTGGTATATGTCACCCATGGCTTAAGTTTCCAATTATGAAAAATGAAGCTACTTTTCCTAAGAATTATAAAGTGACTTTCTATCCAGGTGAATGGCTTCTAGACAGTGAGACTAATTTCATGTACATTATAAAGGCTGAATGAAAAACAACAAAACAAAACCCCAAACAAAAAAAAATTTTATGGACCAGCAAGAGGGGTTTGCAGTAAAAGTGCTTGCCAGGCAAACCTGAAACTTGAGTTCAACTCACAGATTCCATGCTAGGAGAGAAGCAAGTTCGGAAAGAGAGCTCCTGACTTCCATGCATATACTGCATGCATGTCCCCACCACATACACATCTCCCACACACTGAAGGAAATTAAAAATCAACCATTTATTTCTAGTAATTAGACTTTGCTCTATATACTAGAAATCCGAAAATGCCAGTAATTCATAAGAAAATATTAGAAAAATGATGATCAGTGAAGAACACATGCATTTAACTATTTTAGAACCATTTCTTTGACACAAAGGGTACTATTAATTTTTTATTAAGAATTTTTTATAGTTTCTTAGTAAGAAGTGTATACATCTTTAAATCAGAAAACAACAACAACAACAACAACAACAACTAAGACAAGATGCATTCACTTGTAAGACTAGATCTTGGGTTCAGACTCTATCTTATAGAACATGGCCTAGGGTTGAATTCAAGTTAACCAACAAGCCGACACCTAGTACCAGTCTCCAGGTTACTCCCCAACAAGCCTGCCCCTGGCACTTCACTTCCTAACACCCACTCATCAGGAGGAAAGCACAAGTTTATGACGTGGCTCCCAGCACCAGCCAATTATCTTAAAGGGCAACACAATTCCATAACAGCCCCCTACTCATATGTGTGCCAGGCTAGAAACCCCCTTGCTTGTTTGTTCACCTCTATAAATGCTTGCCTGAAGCTGGGCTGGGGCTTCACCCTCCCATCCTGCTGCATCAGAGACAGTAGTGGGGCCCCGCTTGAGCATTGAAATCAGCTCCTCCGTGGTTTTTTGGGATTCATGAAATGGGCACAACACTGTTCTATTGAGTGTTAGCAGCTCATTACTCTACTCTGATCAAGTGTAGAAAACAGGGAGGAGCCTCAGCAGTTGGTCCGGTGCTGCAAAGCTCAAGGTGTTCACTCCCTTACGTAGTAGGGTCTTTATGTTAAGCCCCCACACAGGGCACCCTGACTGTGGATGGCACACACCTGTCCTCCCATAAGGCTGGCAAGACATCAGCCAGAGAACAAGTTGCTCAGAGGACGAGGCACCAAGGTAATAGCAGTAGTAGCACAGAAGATGCCTAGCAAGGACCAGTCTAGGCAGGATCAAGAGACTTCCCTAGGCAAATGACCCCACTAAGGTCTGGAGCACCAGGGTCCAGGGGAACCAGGAGGAAGCTAGGGCCCAGCAAGAGTGAAGAGCTGAAGGGACATGAGAGCAGTGTGACATATAAAATACTGACAGGTGACAAGCTTAGGCTTGCATTTCTACAGGATGACTCTGGGGAGGATGGAACCCTATGTCTTCTGATAAGAGAATAGTAATTCCAACCCAATTATGAGTAACCTCAAATACACCCACATGAAAAGACTATATAAAATAACTATAGGTCTAAAAACATCAAGGTCATTAAAACAGATAGATTGAGAAACTCTTCAAGATTGAAGGAGGCTCAAAACCAGACAACTGAATACAGTGTGTGATCAATACAGTATCTTCGATCATAAATTCTCCTATGTTTTTGTTATAAACACTGTATAATGAAAGCTCACTTGGTAAAATGGAGAAATACAAACAGATACCCAGATAAAGACTTAAGAAGGAAAGTCAGCCAGGTATGGTGATGCACAGCTATAATCCTAGCCACGGGGAGGCTGAGGCAGGAGGATTATGAGCTTGAGGGCCATCTAGTCTGGAGATGCAGCTCAGTAAGAAGTGCTTGCTAGCATGTGCAAGACCCTGTGTTTAACTCCGAGCATGCCACAGGCACAGACACCCCACCCCAAAATTTGCACTACAGCAGAGGGACAATAATTTAACAATGACACTTTAGCAATTACAAGCCTCTGTGCAGGTCAGGTAGCATGGGCTCCAAGGAGGAGAGTGATTCATTCGCAAAGCCAAATATTTTCTGGGCTGCTATTATAGGCCAAGATTTGGTCTATGTGCTGAGGACACAGTGGAAACAAAATTCCCGTCCTTATAAAACATCTTCAGTAGAGGAGAAAGTTAATATGCATATATGAAGTAATGTAACAGGAAGAGCTACAAACATAAAGCGGGGTAAGGGGACAGGGAGGGAACACTGGATATACTTATTCTAAGCAGATGTGCCCCAAAGTTTCTGGCTTGAGTGGCAGGAGACACTTGTACTGTCTGGCCAATTCTAGTTTCAGTAGTCAAATTCACGAGCCTACACAGCAGGTGCCTCCTCTGTAGAAACCTTCATGGTATTTAAAGAAAGGTAGTTATCATAGAACATAGGTGTTTTTCCATCTCGAGTAGAGGCAGTCTCCAGCTGTGCACTACCTTTCTCTGTTGACACACTTCACGCTCTCTGAGGGTAAGGAATCAGTTTTGTGATGTCAGTAACCCTGGTGCCACATAAGACAGATTTTTTTTTAATAAACACCAAACTAATGAATACTTTGTTCTGTATGGGGAAAAAAAGACAACAGTATCCACTTCTTTCAATAAGTAATCTGCCAGCTAAGTAAATAAGCATCTTCCCAGCCCTGGATAATGCCTGTATTTAAAGTGCCGAGTACAGTTATCAGGGGATCCCATCAACTCTGCATAAAACGCAATCTGAAATCATCTGTGACCCTGTTACACAGTTTATTTCTGATTTTCTTAGCTGGTCCCTGGGTGGTTGTGTGAATAAGCACTGTACTTGGTGCTGTCTTCAGGAAGGACTGAGATGAACTAGATGGCTTACTCAGTTTGCTGTCCTCATAAACTCTTCAATTTGTTTCACATTGCTTTTCCATCTCATTTCTTATATGTGTGTGTGTGTGTGTGTTTTTAGGTGTGTACATATTTGATTATAAAAGTCACTTTTTGTACAAATTGCTCTTTCTAAGTAGAAAGGACAAGAAAAACCAGTTTCTTAAAATCTTAGCTTAGTGTTAATAGTGCTGATTATAGGGGCAAGGCAATCTAGGTGACTTAAGACACAGACTGGGGAGATACACAAGTACATGCATATGCACATGCACACACATGAGATAGACATAGATAGGCAGACAGACAGATATCCCCGCACCCCCACCAAATTGACTAATATAAAAACAATGCACACAGAAGAAACACCAGCCTCTATTCCATTAGGACCCTGAAAAGGCAGTTAAATGATCCTAAAACTCAATTCTGGGGCTCATCAGTTCATCATTTGTTAGCTCTTACATGAATTAGGAAGACAGATGAAATATACATGACCTCAGTTACACTGAGCAGTCGCAGAAACATTTTGCAGAGGCCCAGAAGAAGTTGGAATAAAGGAGTCAATCAATAAATCAATAGAGCACTTTCTACCAACACATCCAAAGGAAATTATTTTGATAGAACAGTGTTAAGGGGGTGAAGCAAGTATATGAGACAAAATACGCCATCAGTAATGTTCATACTAATAACTCCCATTCTTCAGGGAACTAAAGCTCATTTTATCGCAGAATGCATCAGCACATACCTTTGAACAAGAGGCAAAGGGAGGAAATTGAGGGTGGAAGTCATGTCCAGTCCGCAGTCCAACATAATAGTGGTGGATTTGAATTTGAGTACATTGCATGGTAAAGTTGGGTGCCCTGACAGGCAATACTGGAAAAAAACAAACAAACAATCAATTATAGAAAGAAACAGCCTAGGAAATAAAGTAAGTAAAAGTAGTCATCTTCTCCTTTAAGAACAGTGCATGACTCAGCTAGCCTTCTATGTGACATCATCTTTTCCCATAAGAACAGTGTATGAGCTCCGCTAGCCTCCTATGTGATGTCATCTTCTCCAAAGAGGACAGTGTGTGGACTCAGATAGCCTTCTTTCTGTGTTACATCATTTTCTCCCAGGACAATATGTGAGCTCAACTAGCATTCTATGAGGTATCATCTCCTCTCTTAAGAACAGTATGACTCAGCTAGTCTTCTATATGACATCATCTTCTCCCTTAAGAACAGAGTGTGAGCTCTCCTAGCTTTGTATGTGACATCAATGTGTGACTCAGCTAGCCTTCTATGGGATATCATCTTAACAGTGTGTGAACTCAGCTAGCCTTTTCCTATGTGACATCTTCTTCCATAAGAACAGTGTGTGAATTCAGCTATCTTCCTATGTGATGTCATCTCTCCCATTATAAGGGCAGTGTGTATACTCAGCTAACCTTCCATGTGACGTCCTTTTCTCTTGTTAAGCTCTTATTACTTGTAAAACACTCAACAGTCTCAGATCCCAACAGTTTGGGATAGGTCGCAGTTGTTCAAAGCACATGCTTCAGGCATGTGTCCGTTCACCTATGGCTCACAGATCCCTACTATCCCTCTGCACCCAAGTGCTGCTTGCGGCTGGGAACAGACAATGAAACTCACTGAGTCCTCAAACTATGGTTGAGTTTCTCTACCTTTAAATAGTGGCTTTTCCAGAAGAGAAAACTGTTGCAGAATACACATCAGAGAGGGGATTCATATCAAATATCTATGGAATTGCAAAAATTAAACAACAAATAATTTGAGTGGTCAATGGGCTAATGAATTTAGCAGAGACTTTTGTTTTTTTTTTGGCAGCGGGGTGGTGGTGGTGGTGGTGGTGGTGTGTGTGTCGAGACAGGGTTTCTCTATGTAACCCTGGCTGTCCTGGAACTCACTCTGTAGACCAGGCTGGCTTTGAACTCAGAAATCCGCCTGCCTCTGCCTCCCAAGTGCTGGGATTAAAGGCATGCGCCACCACTGCCTAGCTAGCAGAGACTTCTAAAAGAAATACAAGTGACCAATACACATTTTAAAAAGTGTTCAACATATTCAGCTATTAGGGAAAACCAAATTAAAATGATTCTGGATTCTATCACACCCTAGTCATAATGACCCTTGTTAAGGAAACAAGCTGAGAATGGCAGTGCCTGCCTGCAGTCCCAGCACTCAGAGGCAGACGCATGAGAAATAACACAAATCTGAGGCCAGCTAGGCTTCTTATTACAACCCAACCTAAAAAAAATAAAATAAAATAAAAGCCCAAACAAAGATGACAACAAGTGCTGGTGGCAGTGTGAGGAGGGGCATGTAAATGGGTACAAGGTGGTATGGTGAGTTCAAAAACCTAAATGCCATACGAGTCAGGTATGCCACTCCTGGGCATAGAGCTGAAGGACCCGAAGTCAATCATAAGTCACAGAGATACTCACACCTGGTTTTACTGCCGCCATATTTACAACAGCTAAAAACTTAGAACCAGTGTAAATACCCAAAAAGAGATGAATGGATAAAAAACATGTGGTATACATGGGCCATGAAATTTTATTTAGCTGTAAAGGAAAAAGAAATCATGGAATTAACAGGGAAATGGACAGACTTGGCGATCTTGAGGGAGCAGGAGAGGGCAGAGGAATATATGTTACATGAAGTGGAATAAAGAAGAGGGCCAGTAAGGGGGAAAGGAGTGTGAGGAAGGGAGAGGGGAAGAGTGTGGGTTACAAAATGTAAAGGCATTTACCCTTGAAAACACCCAAATGAAATCCATTCCCCAGGCTTCGAAAAGACAACGCCCTGACCTGAAATCTCATGCCCTTCTCAATGTGAACAGGAGGATGCATGATACACTGAAACTTTTCTGTGCAGGGGTACTCTGTCAGTACCGTGGGTGCTTTCCTCAGTTGCTCTCCACTTTCCTTCTTTCAGACAGAGTCTCTCCCTGAGGCTTTGGCTAGGCTGGCCTGGCCAGGACCTCCCATCCCTGTCTACACAGCGCTCAGATTACAGATGAATGTTACCATAACCTTACCTGGGGATATGAGTGCAGGTTCTTATGTCTGTAGGATACATATTTTATGGGCTGAGCCATTTTCCCAAGATCTATCTGCCATCTTCAAGAAGGAGTAAAAGAACTTCTCCTTGACTGACTCAAGTCAAGTGGAGTAGCTTCCTCTGAACGGCAAGCCATCTCCTAGTCCTTTCTCATCTAACATGAGGACAAGACAGAGTGATGACACACCCACGGCCAGCTCCCCACAGCCACCCATTGCTTAGGATAAGTCTTTTAGGTGTGTACAGCTCTGTGTGCTCTTTGTAACATGGAGGAACTTTCTGCTTTTCCTCAGAGGATGTTACAGAAAATGGTCACTTGTTTTAAACTGTTTGCATATTTAAAATATTAACGCCAAGGTCCAAGAATCTGAGTGCTGTGTAAACTTCCTCTGGGACAGGTCAGGAAGAAAATGGGAGGGGAGGCAGAGGAAATGCTCTACTGCTAACCTTTTAGCAAGCAGCATCCCTCAGCCCAGTCACTGCTTAGCTGCAAATGACCCACGGAGCAGCCCGTGGCTTTTAACTATTAGGTTAAAGATAAGTCAGAGTCAGAAACCACACCAGCAACAGACCTGAAGGCTAAACTGATAACAGCAGACATTATTACAATTAGCAACCGCTTCCTAGCCCAAAGATAATGAAAGCTAAAAGGTAAGCTCACATAATAAATAGCTCCTCCCTATCGCAAACACCCACACTGAGTTTTAGATCACACAGAACAACTTTTAGTGGAAACAATAGTCTGTTTTTGTTTTTTTTATCAGTTGGTCTAGGAAGTTGGAGTACAAGTCTAATGGCTCACATTCTCACCAATCTGGGCAGAACAGTTTTATGCCACCCCAACAAACGTTACAATTAACCCAAAACTTGGAGCAGTCAGCTTGTTCTAGTCCTAAACAGCTTGCTTTATTCATAAACTGTCTTTCTTACTTTCCAACTGTGTTGACAAAATACCATGACCAAGGCAACTTATTGAGATGGAGTTTACAGTTTCAGAGGATTAGAGCCCAAGCTGTCATGGCAAGGCAGCAAACAAGTAGGGAAGGTGCTGGAGCAGTAGTTGAGATCTCACACCCTGGGACATATCCAGGAGTCAACTATAGCTAACAGGGAATGGTTTAGGCTTTTGAAATCTCCTCCAGTGCCACAGCTCCTTCAACAAGGACATATCTCCTAATCCTTCCCAGTTTCAGAGACTAGGGGCCTAGTATTCAAACATATGAGCTCCGGGATCCAGTCGCATTCAAAACACCACATAAGGCACACTTGATTTCCTTACTTTCACTTCTATGGTGTCTGCTTCCTTCAAAAAGGTACTCTAGCAAGGCATCATTATTATAGTCATGTGAGTGCAAAAGTGTCCAGAGTACCTAAGAAAGGTGACTGTCCCTGTTCCCATTTGCCTAATCTCCAATGACAAGGAAGCTGCATGTTACAACTTCAGAAGAGGTGACTATGATGAGGTCTTCCTGCCTCCCAGAATGTATTGATCATCATGGATCACCGGCACAGTGACAGTGCTGGCCAAAGGTTCCTCCAACCAGTAGAGGAGGCATACCCCAGGTCCTGCAGGGATAACTGTTTCCAGAAATGCCCTCTACAAGCCTGTAATGGGCTCTCTGATCGCAGCACAGCTAACCCACAGTAAGGCTTACAAGACAAAACCATAAAAGCCTTTCCTTTCACTTTATGTAAAAGATGAAGGTAGTGTATGCATATACTGTATACACAGATATACATGCAGGCAGAACACATAATACAAATTAAAAAATTGAAGGTATAATGTATTATAAAATTTGGATGCTGCTTTTAAAACTCATGATGACTGTTTTCCCCATCTCTGTCACATGACATTTCATGTTCATTGGTTATGCAAATATCTCATCACTAGCCAGCAAATCTTTCCCTTCTAACTGAACCCCTAAGTTTGCACAGGCACTCGGTTATAAATATGGCTGTGCTGATCACATGGTGTTGGAGGTTTTTTCCATACTGGACTGATTCTTTCATGCATTCTCAGAAGTGGTATTAACTAGGTCAAAGAGTACAAACATTTTATGGCTCTTAAAATCTGCTGCCAAAATGCTTTCCATAAAGCACTGTGCCTATTTACATCACTGTTAACAACTCAGATTTGTTCTGCTGGTACATTGCAATATATACCATCTGTATCCTACAGTTTCACCAAAATGTCCATAGAACCACTGCAGTAGCTATCTAAAGGCAATTAGGCAATTAAATGGTACCAAGCAAGAAAAGTCAACGATTTGCTAGGTAGCTTTAGCTTTGAGGCTCTTTGATAAAATTATATAAGGCTGGAGTTTTGTATGGTAGATTACTTCAATTCAAATACTACTCAATTTTGTTATTAACATGTGATTTTCTGAGGACTAAGTTCCCTCATCTATCATAGAGTTATAAGATCTAAGTGAACAGAAGGAGTCCCTGTCACATTCATTCTTAGTTGCCCTAGTTACAGCAGCATTAAGGTGGGTAGTGGAGAAGACCTGCTAACAATGGCATTTACTTGTGCCTTAGACATTTGTGACTCTCTTGAGACTAGGTAGTCTTATTGGTTTATGATTTTAGAATACAAAGATTCAGGACTTTCATGTCTATCTGGAATCATCTGTCAGCCGCTCTCCTTTGGGGTGTTGTATCTATCTCATTCTTTGCATTTCTCTTTCTGGAAAACCTATAGAAGGGATGCTGTGACATTTTCTTACCCTGTCCCTCAAACTCACCTGCTTTGTTTTCTTTCCATATAGTATGCCTTTTTCTCAGATTTATTTTGTTTAGTGTTATCAAATCTGCTGTTGATCAGTGGGTTAAACTAGTGTGTTCTCTCTCTCTCTCTCTCTCTCTCTCTCTCTCTCTCTCTCTC
>NC_034597.1:55961865-55963493 GCF_900095145.1 Mus pahari | reverse complement strand
CACACACACACACACACACACACACACACACACACACCCCTCTCCTTCCCTCCCTTGGGCACTGTGAAAGCCCTTTTCAGTACCACTGTTTCATTTTTGCACCTCTCCTATGTATACCATGGTCTCAGTCTTTTTAGACATTTGGTCATTTCACAACTAACATTAATAATAATTTTGGTGTCTCCAGTGATCTCACAACTATCTGAAGTCTCTCTCTGGGAATCCGACTGATTCTAACTTGAGAGAGACTTCACTACTACTTACCGTCTTAATGTTTTGATAGTTCATTTGGTGGGGGTTTGCTTTGTCTATGGGCCTGGGTAGATCACTATTTTGAAACAATTTTCATATTTATTTCTTAACCTGAATGTCTGCAACATGTAAGGGAACAATCAAAACAGACTTTCCTCTCTCTCAAATCACTGGTCCAAGTCCTCATGAGACAACATTCCTTAACAGCCCAATGATTAAACAAATGGAAGTTTCCAGTAGTCCTTTCATATAGAACTTAGGGAAGTGTCTGTTATTACTTTTAAAACACATGTTTAGAATATTATATCTATTACTAACAAGACTAAATCCCATTAAGACCTTAAATGTCAGCAAATGTAATGCTTTCAAAGTGGCAACCAAGTAGCTTTACCCTCAAGACAATCTCCTACAAGTCTTCCAAAATGGTAGGAAATGCTAAGAATTGCGTAAAAAGAAACATGACTTACGAAGTTGGCACCTGTGATCATATAGCAAGCTAGATTTCAACTAACTGGCTCTGGGCAAGTGTGCCATTTGCAGATGAACAGTGCACAAAGGATCCCATGGTCTCCTCCCCCCTAGTCTTTTGAAAAGTAGTTTGCTTGGTATGCAGTCATTGTGACCTAGTGTTTGTTAGATATAACACAACAGGCAAATAATTTACATTTAACCCCTTTAATCTGAGTAGGAAATATTTTCCTATTACATAGATAAAGCTAGTGAAGCACAGGCATGCAGTGTACATATCATCCCAAAGCAGTAAGAAGCTGGGCAGAGGGGCTGGAGAGCTGGCTCAGCGGTTGAGAGGACTGACTGCTCTTCCAGAGGGTACAATTCCCAGCACCGACATGGCAGCTCACAATTGTCTGTAATTCTGGGATCTGACACCTTCACACAGACATACACTCAGGTAAAACACATAAAGTAAAAATAAACAAAACATTGAATAAATAACTAAATAATTAATTTCTTAAAAAAAAAAAAAAAAAAAGACTACGACAAAGAAGCTGGACAGAACTTGGATCTAGGATAGTGAGTGCTAGAGTCAGCATGCTGAGCCAAGGCAGCATCCATTCCATGCTGGACGTGGAGAAAAGGATCCCCAAGAGGTCTAAATGTTTTTAAACAGTGGTGTGCTCTAAAAGGCCTTACACTGAGTTGGTAAAGATGCTGAGTTGGGAAGTTAGAAAGAGGGAGATCAGCAGGAGTGGGAGGGGGCAAAACAGGGAGGTGGTGAATACGACTGAAATAACATTGTGCACATGTATGGAAATGTCACGATGAAACTCATCCTGTATAGTTAATACATGCACACACACACACACACACACACACACACACACACACACACACACAGAGAGAGAGAGAGAGAGAGA
>NC_034597.1:55951751-55961178 GCF_900095145.1 Mus pahari | reverse complement strand
AGCCTCACTGTACGGATGTAAGAGCATCAGCTCGTCCTCACTGCATATATAGATAGCTCATCAGCCTCACTGTACGGATGTAAGAGCATCAGCTCATGCATTCAGAACGATGGATATTTGGCTTGTACTTGAGAGCAGTGTGGTACAGAAAATCTACACATTTTCTATGATTATGAATAACGCTGCTGGACACGTCTGCATGCAGGTTTCTGAAGGAGCCTACGTCTGCATAGATTGTCACTACAGCAAATAGGTAAGTATTGCCAGTGATATTAAAGACATGTTTAAGCTTTTAAACTTTCTTTCAAAGTAACAAACAAACCAGCAGTTGTTATTGCTGGGCTGCATCACAGCACCCAGCACATCCTGTGACCTGCATATGGAGAGTAGTTTACTGTCTCTAAGGTGATGTTGCCCTGAGTAGAAGCCAAAAATTCTTTAGGCTTCAAATTTCTCAGTGCACAAATGAGATTTAACTGAATCTTTTCTTAGTTTTTTTTTTTTTTTTTTTTTAATAAATACAAAGATGCTTTCTTATACAATGAACACACTGGGAGGAATTCTATTACTTAAGCCTTGGTGATTTTTTTTTTTTTTTTAATAGAAACTGAGTTCTGCAGGGGCTTATAAGCTTTTCTCCACTGCAGCTCCACTCCAGCAGAGCACCAGCCACTGCCCTCAGTAACAGCAGTTCACAAGGAGACCCTTTATGTCCCAGCAAGGATGCACAGGACTCTTGCTGTAGCAGGGAAATGGGGAGGGCACCCTCTTTTAAGAAACCCTACCTTATTCTTTGTCACCCTGAGCCACTGAGCTAAATGTGCTGAATCTGGAAATATGACACTCCTACTAAAAAATTTTGGGGCCAGGCCCTCTAGTCAGAGACTTCTTTAAATATATTGCAATTTTATTTGTTAATCTTTTACTTTCTTCCACTTTTTTAGCTTGATTCCATGTTGTAGAACTGTTAAATGTGGCAATCATGTTCACAGTCAAAGTAACTACACAGCTGGGTAAGATAAGAAGGCCAGAGAGTCTACAGCATGTGTGTAAAAAAATCTGTAATAAATAGTAAAGGCATTTTCAGGCTGGAGGGCGACTAGGTACCACACACAGCTGAGTTTGTGACACCCGGGGCTCTCACTCCTTTGGACCCTAGTCCTGTGCCTTGCACTTCCAAGAAAACAAGTCAAGATTCAAAGAGAAGTTTTTATAAAGCAATACCCCAGTCAAGAGATGCTAAGAAGGGGTAGAAATACTCACAGTGGACAATAATGGCTGAAGGAAGTAATACAGGTCAGGGTTGCCTGGGGACTGTAGGCTGGCTGTCTGGCACCAGAGAATGATAAATGGAAGAAGTAATTAGAATAGATGAGAAAAGTTCAGACCTATGCATGTGACTGTTTATGCAAATGGAAGCAAATTACCCCATTTCTCCCTAACTCCAATTCTTAAATAATCCCCCATCCTACACATCTTTTCCCTCCTCCTATTTGTCTTAGTGATATAGCCTAAGAGACAATGCTTCAGTAAGCTATCTTAGTTTGTAGAGAGGAAAAAAAAAATCAAAATGTGGTCAAAGCTAAAGCTTTCCAAACTTAAGATAAAGCACACTAAAATGCACAACTGTCTGTGGACTGCTCAGAGCGCTGTCTCTCCTGTGAGGATGACGACTCTTCCCAGTTCCTTTTTCCATGTGGTTTCTAAAGCAATGAAGGCATAGCTCACAGCTTGAAAGGATGCAGTCTGTGTGCTGAGGACACAATAGTAAGTATGCTGGGGGCCATGCAAGACGAGCTTTAGAACTTATGGAACACAGCCCACCAGTTAGCACAACCATGATGGATGTGCCTTGCTCGGAGAGGCAGAGGCACGAGGACTGTGTGTCCTGTTGCTCTAGCAGTCACCATGTCCATCTTAATCTATGAACTGTATAAAAACTCTAAGAGGGTTTCCAGCTCCTTCTGGGCAGTGTCATCAGCACTTACAATAATAGTGATTGATCTATTCCATTGTTGCTGGAGCAGGTGAATGATTCAACCACAACCCTCAAAAAGAACGTAGAGATGTGGATTGTTTCTAACACCTACCACCCTTAGAAAGAATACTGTTAGTGAAGTCAGGTTAAAAAGTTTTTGTAAGTAGCTCTGATATAGAAAATCTTAGTGAACAACTAACAACTTAGAAAGGCACACTTCTGATTATTGAATGAGGGCTATTTTTGAGGTCAGGGAGAACGGCATCCCGACTAGTCCCGGCTGACCCGCTTTTCCTACTAAAGCTGGGCTGGTGGTCAAGATGATGATTAATTTCTTGTACCCAGTTTTGCCTTCAGCTTCCTAATTAAAAAAAAAAAAAATGCTAACGAGTAGGTATGCACCCTGAGGATTTAAAGTAGAAATGACTGGGTTTTTTCTTTTTTCTTTATAGAAGTTTAGATTTATGATACTTTTAAGATTTTTATAAGATTAATTTTTAAGATAAATAATAAAATAATCGATCCTTTCTTTGTGACTGCAAATCGCAGCCTGCCAGTAAGAGAAAGGAGCTGAGAAAGTTACCTTGCTTACTTACCCTCTATTAATCTATAACAAGTTGCTTAGTTATGAACATGTGTGGGTTCTTGGGAATTATTATTATTTTTATCCATTTTATTACTTGGGGGGTAACAGGGAACAAGTTTTTTCTTACATATATTCATTGTAATTGTTCACTTAAAGAAAAATAGAATGTAACTACATTGTGATTTTTGTACTGCTTGAAAGATTTTGCTGGGATATATAAGCTGTGAGAGAAAAAATAAAGTTGTTGGAGCTTTGCTCCATCCACCAGGTGTGTGTCTGTGTCTGTGTGTTCCCTTGCCCTTGTCACCGGCCCTTCAGGCCCCAGAGGGAAGGGTTAGTTTTATTCCCCCTGAAAAAAGTCTGCCAAGTGATCAATTACCGATGGCCCACCCTGCCTCAATTTACCTACCATGCCAAAGTTGGACTTTGACACAAGTGTGCTTGCTTTGAACACTGGGTGTCAGGGTTCTAACATTTCTACAGCTACAATGCTTTTATTTCTGTGAGACAGACAGGATCTCTGAGCAAATTCTTGCTATTTCAGCATAAAACAAAACAAAAACAACAAAATATTCCAAGCTGGCACCATCCCAGCATCCTACAACACACTTCTTATTTCTGTACTTCTGACTATTTCCTTTAAACACTAGCTACTTTTTGTGGTTGGTTTGTAAAGGAAGAGAAAAAGAGCAGGCATAGGGCATTTGTGTCTGTA
This sequence comes from Mus pahari, assembly GCF_900095145.1. Classification (NCBI taxonomy): domain Eukaryota; kingdom Metazoa; phylum Chordata; class Mammalia; order Rodentia; family Muridae; genus Mus; species Mus pahari. The sequence goes on along the minus strand of NC_034597.1, from coordinate 55,957,899 downwards.
ATTCAGGCCCTCAGGAAGCTGAGGTAGAAGGACTGCTGTGAATGAAGCCAGCCTGGGCTACATAGTAAGAGCTTCCTCAAGTAAACAAACTAAGAGTGGGCAAGACAGCTCATAGGGTAAATATACCTGTCCCCAAGTCTGACGACTTGAGTTAGTCCCAGAGCCCAGAACCTTCATACTGGGAAGTAAACTGTGTTCAGTGTCGGAGTGAATGCTCAGTGCCACCCTGTGACATACTCACAGGTAACTAGACTCAAAACGAAAAGCTCGTCACAGTGACACTTGTCACCTCGTGAAGGTTCATTTTGATCATCAACTTCAAGGGCTTTAGAATCACTTAGAAGACAAACTGCTGGCATGTCCATGAGGGTGTTTCCAGAGAGATTTACCTGTTGTAGCAGGATTATTTCACAGCTAGTGTTCTCCACTGAACAAAAAGGAGAAAGCAACCAGAGGCACTGGCCTGTTTCCTGACAGTGGATACAATGTGACCTTACACTCTTGCCATAATGACTATACCTGCAAACCCTGAGACAAAGTAAACCCTTTCCTTAAATTGCTTTATCAGGTAAGTTGTTATGGCTACAAGCAAGGCAACCGGCTGTGTGTTGGTGGTGCATCCCTTTAATCCCAGAACTGGAGAGGCAAAGTTAGGTGGGTCTCTGAGCTTGAGGCCAGCCTCATCTACATTGGGAGTTCCAGGACAGCCAGGGCTACACATGGAAACCCTGTTGAAAGCAAAGCAACTACAGATCTGCTTACATTAGGATTGCAAATCTAAGGTGTGATCGTGGGTATCTGGAAAAGAGACTGTATTTGCTAGTCTCACTTGTAATCAGACATAGCCATGAAAATAAATCTCAACCAAGGGAAACCAAAGTGGTACACTCACTTTAAGAATTCATCCAAAGGAGAGGGCATGCTTTTCTTTGCCTCCTTTCTTGTTGGCTAGGATAAAGATATAATGAGCAGCCAGACATACTGGAACATGAGATGAAGTCACATGTTGCACCATGCTAGCAGGACCCACTACACCAACCCTGAACTATTTATCTCTGCACCTGTTTTACACAGGAGGGCTATAAGCCATCTGTCCTGTTTAAGTCACTGGTAAGACTTTCTGTCACTCAGGTTCAATCTGTTAACTGAGTCAGACTTTGGGTTATTCACCCAAAGAGTCAGTCCATCAGCCTACTAGTGCTCCAGTATATCAAAGTGTTAGTCACTGGTTACAAAGGATTACAGGTGATTTTTATTTCTTTATATTTCTCAATTATACCCCGAAAAATAAAAACCCATCTACAGTAGTGTTTATTGATTTTATAATAGGGTTGTTTTTGTTTCCAGAAAAGCCCTTAAAAGTTTACACATTAGGGGTAGAGACTCCTAAAAACATTACATCTTGATCTGAAGGCAGCATTTAGACTACCAAGTTTGTGTAAAAGCCCTACAGCTGTTACTAAACACCAAATATCACTTGCTAGCCCCCTTCCAACAGTTCCTGGGTCATAAGTCTGTCCAGTCTCACTCATTACAGTAACTGCTGTTAGCCAAACTCACAACCTTTCAGATGTTAATGACATGGAATGAAAATGATATTCTACAATAATGAGTTATAAGTATGGCACGCACTGCTGCGTGGAGCAAGAACCAGTTGGCTGTACTTGCCCATCAGGGAAGAACTGAACACCTTCTGTGTACATCCTTTTTACTCTTCAGCCCATCCTCCAAAGCCCATCAATCACATGCTCGAAGAGTACACTTTGTCTGCAGGCTGACTGGTATGTCCCACACCACTAACAGTGCTGCTCACAAGGCAGACTCAATATTCACTCAGTAACACTCACTAGACTGTCCCAGACAGCCAGACAATGGGTTTATGCTACTGCCTGTCTTGCTGGTAGTTACAGATCATCACTCTGCAACAGTGTCTTCTTCCTACTGGAGCTATGCAGCTTGAATCAAATCCCCTTTAAGATAAATAAGCTGCCAGGTGGGCCTGGCTCTGAGCCCCCTTTTGTTCCCATAACATATTTTTTTTAAGCATGCAAATGGCAATTATGTTTATTTTAACGGACTATCTGTTTACATTTCTTGCCTTGATAGGGCCTGTCTCTGGAGAGCGAGCTATTTCTGGCTGCTGTTTTTTGAGGAAACTTTGCCATTTCTTTTGAGGTCACAGAAGTCTTATTATTTCTGTGAGTCGGCTGAGAGTCACCTAGGATTTCAAGCTATAAAATCCATTGTTTACTTAAAACTCTGGAAATGGCTTACAAGATATAATTAACTGCCTAGGGCAAACAATCAAACACAAATAGATCTTTCCTGCAAAAAATAACATATTGTTAGACCATGTGAAAGAGTTTCATTTTAGTAATGTCTAGAAAATTCTTCAATAGGAAAGCAGCTAGCTGTAGGACATAAATTATTCAAGAAATTCAATCTGAAGTCAGCATCAAGGTGATGTGTTGATAAAGCAGGACCACTCATACCAGAAACAGGATGGAGATGCCTACGACAATCATCAACCCAAACCACTGCACATGCCTACAAATGCAGCTACATACGATGAAAAGGAAGTCTGAAGAAAGGTGAGCTACAAAGATATACTGAAGAAATTTCATAAAACCCAACAGCATAAATAGTAAGACAAAACTAACAAGGGTGTGTGTGTCTTATGTATGTGGGAAAAGATTGCAATTCCATAACAATAACAACACACCGTATTTAGGGCTGGCTGGAAAGATGGCTCAGTGGGGAAAAGCACTTGCTGTACAGACATGTGGGCCTGAGTCCAGATGCTCCACACCCTTGTAAATACCTGGGTGTGGCTGGCTGGGCACCTCCTACAAGTGGCTGCCAGCCTAGTTCCAGGGTCAGTGAGACAGCACATGTACCCCACACACATGTGAGCAAACATCACACGAGCGCACGAGCACGCGCACGCGCACACACACACACACACACACACACACACACACACACACACACATATGAGAGACGGGGGGGGGGAAGGGGGGAAGGAGAGGGAGAGGGAACTTAGATATCTATTTTAAAGGAAATGCCCTACTAGGAAGAAGTTTTAAAATGCAATAAGGAGGCAAAACAATGATTTAAGTAAAAGAAAAGACAATAATTTTTTAAAAAAATATTAAGCCAGACAGTGGTAGTGGATGCCTTTAATCCACTTTAATTCAGGAGAGGCAGATCTCCCTCCTGTTCAAGGCCAGCCTGGTCTTCAGAGTGAGCTTAAGACAGCCAGGGTTGCACAGAGAAAGCCTGTCTCGAAAAACCAAACATTTACACATATACATGTAAATATATTTTTCCTTATTACTCTATCACCTTAAAATTTAATAAGTTAACCTGGTTGTAAAAATCACACAAAAGATTTTAATGGAAAGAAATCATTCTAAGTTATTAAGAAAGTGAAAGGTTTCTATTTTATAGAACATGTGACGTCTGGCATGCTCTGGAGTTCTGGAGCGAGAAGCAAGATGAGGAAGTAAAATACAGACGTTTCGGCCTGAGCCCAACAAATCCACAGTGTACAGCTGGAGAGTGACTAGACCTGGTGAGATGGAAATGAACGAGCTTACAAACACACATAGGTGTGCTGGCGAACATGAGAAAGACCTCGGATTACTGTCAGGTCAATGCACCATGTTTTCACTTTTTAGTGAGGAAAAACAATTTTGCTGCTAACACTGAAGCAGTAGGTAGAAGGGGAAGTGCTGGCAAGAGCCAGCTACAGGCTAAGTGCCACAGCTCTAACTATCCCTTCAGGAAACCAAAATACAAAGTGTTTGTTAAAAGTATTTCTAAAAATACTTGAAAGGCACATTGAAAACATTTCATAGTTTAGAACTAAAGAAAACAAAAAGTCCTTGAATGTTGTTACATCCAGGTTTTTGTTTATTAGGCACGAGCATTTGGTTCTAAATCTCTTCTTCAAACAGGGTTTCATATAGCCCAGGGTGGTCTCGAACTCACTACTTAGTAGCAGTAGAAAATAACCTGAGCCTCCTGCCTCTACCTCCAGAGTGCTGGAATCAAAAGCATGTGCCACCATGTCCCATCGCTATAGAAACAGATAGGGAAAGATCTGTACATTTCTAACTCATGACAAAACATGTCACATAAAATATCAATACAGTTGGGCAGTGGTGGCACACGCCTTTAATCCCAGCACTTGGGAGGCAGAGGCAGGCGAATTTCTGAGTTCAAGGCCAGTCTGGTCTACAAGAATGAGTTCCAGGACAGCCGGGGCTACACAGAGAAACCCTGTTTGGAAAAAACCCGATAAATAAATAAATAAATTTTTTTTAAAAAAGGAGATTTTAATTATATTTATGTAGATAAGCCCACAGACTATCTCCAAGAACACTCAAGAAACCAAAGACTGAAGTTGTTCTGGGGAAAGGACTAGAGTAGTAGAGTAGGAGGGAATATTCCCACGCACGCATATGTACAATGTAAACGCTTACTTACCTTTATGTTGTATGTATGAGTGCTTTGCCTGCATTATGATGGTACACTGTGTGCATACCTGGTGCCCACAGAGGCCAGAAGAAGGCCTTGGGTTCTTTGGAACCTGAGGCAGTAAAATGATTTAAGAAAAGACAAGATTTCTTGTCCTTGGGCTCAATAATTTAAAGAGATACTTAGCCAGAAGTAGTGGTACATGCCTTTAATCCCAGCTCTCAGGAGGTAGTGGCAGGCCCATCTCTGTGAGTTCAAGTCTGATGTAGGTGCTAGAAACTGAAGTCAGGTCCTCCGTAAGCATACCAACTGTTCCTAAGCACTAAGCCATCTCTTCAGCCTCAAGGGAATTGGTATGGTTTTTGATTTTTTGAGATGAGGCTTTATGTTGCCTAGGCCTGGACTACAACTGACCGTGTAGCTCAGGATGACCTTGAATCCCTAAGCCTCCTGTCCTCACTTGGCTTCTGGGATAACACTGTGCCACCACACCAGTCCAGGCAGAGCCTTGTCAATTTTGTTAAGACATTTTTACATATTCAGTTTGTTTCCAAAACAATGTGCATCCACTACAAAAAAACAAAAATGTGCACACAGGAAGTATTAGCATAATCGTTAGGGAAATGCAAAGCAGAACTACCAGATATAGGATGGCTATCTCTACAACATTAGCTCAGATTGAAAGAGTATTGACAAGAATGTGAAGACACCAGAAGCCTTGTGCATTACTGGTGAGATGATAGAAGGGTGCAGGTACAGCTAACCATGAGCATACTACGGAGACTCCTCAATACATTAAATAAAAAATTCTGGGTGATTTAACAATTTCATCTCTCTGTACATATTGAAAACAAAAACAATACACAAGCAAACTGAAAAGGACTTGAACAGGTTTTTGTATTCACAGTGTCTGAAGTAGTCAAAAGATTGGATTAAACCAAATATTGTCTATATTACAGAACATTCCTCAACCTTTAAGAAGGAAATTCTGACATGTGTGATAACATGGAAGAATCCTGTAAACACTGCTAAGTGATCTAAGCCAGTGAGAATGTGCACACTGAATGACTACTGACGAGGTACCCAGAACCACAGGGACAGAAAGGACAACGGCTGACAACTAGAGGCCAAGGGGAGTGGGAAGTGGGTAATTTAATGTGTACAATCTAAGAACATTCTAGAAATGTATGGTTAGTGTTGTAGAACAATGTGAATGTGCTTCATGCCATTCCATTGTTTGCTGAAAAGACTTAAGAGTAAGTGAAGTTGGCCATGTTGATTAAAATCTTCCCACAGCTGGGCATGGTGGTGAAAGCAGCCGGACATGACCGACTACAGTATAGGAATCAATTCATAGGACGACTAGGAAGTCTTCAGCGACAGTAGATTCGAGGCTGCATGGGCCCTGTAGGCTGACAGATAAGAGATCTTTTTGGAGAAATTGTGAATAACTGTAAATTCACTAAAACAAAAAACAAAACAAACAAAAAAAACCAAAAACCCAACAATATATTTGACTCTTTAAATGCATGTGTTTCACGATACATAATATCTCAATAAAACTGTCTGGCCGGGCCTGGTGGCGCAGGCCTTTAATCCCAGCACTCGGGAGGCAGAGGCAGGCGGATTTCTGAGTTCAAGGCCAGCCTGGTCTACCAAGTGAGTT
>NC_034597.1:55860811-55951699 GCF_900095145.1 Mus pahari | reverse complement strand
AAAAAAACCAAAACTGTCTGAACTATAAAAGATAGGAAAACACTATAATATCCTTTGTTAAAACTACCATTTTATATCTCTATTTCCAGATATTGGAAAAAAAAAAGTTGGAAGGAATCTTTAACTAGAAGGTCCAATTATGTAACCTTGGTTTCTTTCCTGCTGCTGAGGTACACACCCTACAAAGACAACTTAAGGGAGACTGGGCTTATTTTGGCCATTGTCCAAGGTACAAACCATTATGGCAAGGAATTTATGGCAACATGAACTTAAAGTAGCCGCCGTATTGTATTGACAATCAGGATTGGAGAGGGACAAATGTATTCTTACTAATGCTCAGGTGGTTTTTCCTGTTTTATACAGCTCTGACTCATGGTCTACCCATAGTGAGCAAGGCTTCCCTCCATTAACATAATACAATCTCTCAAAGGCATGCCCAGAGGCCCATCTTGAAGAACCAGTTTGCCTCCATTTTAGGCTTAAAAGCCATCATATAGTAAAGACAAACTAGGTTCATTCCTGTTTCCTCTCCCAGGAATGGAAACCTTCTTTTGTTTCAAAAGGGTTGTCATAGCTATCTTATTATGATGACCTGTTGTTAGGATTGAGTCTTTGTTTCAGCAGGTCAGTACAACTACCTTGCTATGCTTATGGTCTGTTCCTGTAACCCCACCTATTTTGCCTACCAAATCCCCCAAATTTGTAAAGCCTATGCCCCAGAGCTATAAAATTCTTGTGCACACCTTTAATCCCAGCATTTGGGAGGATCTCTGTGAGTTCAAGGTCAACCTAATCTACAAAGGGAATCCTAGGACAGCCAGGACATACACAGAGAAACTCAGTTTCAAAAAACCAAACCAAATCAAACCTCCAAAACAAACAAACAAAACCCAACAACAACAACAACCACCACCACCTCTTGCATTCCTCACATCTAATGCTCATCTCTCAAACCCCTACCTTAGGGGGAGACAGACTTCATACAAGAATAAAAAAAACTTGCTTTAATTAACTTGGCCATGCTAATATGGGTTGGTAGTCTTTTTCCTCTAATCTTTGGGATTAGCAATCTTGCAGGTGATTCTAGATACTATCAAGCTGACAAAAGATACAATCATCACATGTGCTTCTTTTATTTTAATGAAAAAGGAACATAAGATAAATTGTACTTAGGAAAAGACAGTATCTGCTTAAGCCATTAAGCCTGAAATTTTGATATGTCAGGCATTTTGTTATAAACTTTCTCCATTCCTTTATAAACATGAATGATTAAAAAAATTAATGACCGTAAGAGCAAAAAGGGGCATTACTTCCACAGTTTGTATTGAAGAGATGCTTTTGTTGTCTGCCCAACTATTCATCTTTGAGGAAGCTAAAGTTCACTTAGTTGTGACTTCAATAAACGTAAACATTTGCTGCCTTAAAGAAGGCATGAACATAGAGCGATATGTGGTGATCTAAACTTGTTCTTCTCACAGTAAGTTCTTCATCCTGAGGCCCTGAAGTGGATTCTTCTCTTACAAGTTTTTTTCTAGGGGCTGAAAGCTGGTTTAGTAGTTAAGAGCAATTGTTCTTGCAGAGGACTACTCAGGACTGTCTGTAACTCAAATTCCAGTGGATCTGACGCCCTCTTCTGACCTCATTGGGCACTACGAATGAACTTGGTAGTGTTGTGCCCCCTTGCAAACCCCCAAAAGACGACCAGGAAGCCAACTCCGATGCATTCACACTAAGGTCTTTTTATTCAAGCTCCAGCTTGGGCTCACCACTGTCTCTGATGCAGCAGGATGGGAGGGCGAAGCCCCAACCCAGCTTCAGGCAAGCATTTATAGAAATGAGCAAACAAGCAAGGGGATTTCTAGCCTGGCACACATCTGAGTGGGGGGCTATTATGGAATTGTGTTGCCCTTTAAGATAATTGGCTGGTGCTGGGAGCCACGTCATAAACTTGTGCTTTCCTCCTGATGAGTGGATGTTAGGAAGTGAAGTGCCAGGGGCAGGCTTGTTGGGGAGTAACCTGGAGACAGGTGCTAGGTATAGGCTTGTTGGTTAACTTGAGTTCAAGCTAAGGTCAGCTTGGACCCACGATCTGGTCTCACACAGACATACATGCATGCAAAACACTCACGCATAAAATTTAAAAATCTAAAAAAAGTTTTATCTAGTCCCTTTCCATGTTCCACGTTTCCTCAGAACCTCTGGCTTCAATCCTCTTCATAGTCCTGCCTAGTATGTCAGCTCTTAGCTTCTTGCTGGTGCTTTTCTGGAGTTCTGAGGATCTTTGTGGATCATGTCCTTTGTCTACCTGCTTGAGCCCACAATTCTGTTCTCCTTAACACCTAGTGATCACACACTGGCATTTTAAAAACAACAGTAAAGATCTTTTGAAAATGTTTTTTTAAAGATTGCTTATGGCACCACACTATTTATTGACTTGTTTGTTTGTTTAGCTTAATGGGGGAGGGGAGCAGAGTTGTACTATCCCTTGCTGGCCTCAACTCACTATGTAGATCTGGCTGGCCTTGAATTTGCATCACTCCTCTTGCCTCTGCTTCCCAAGTGCTGGGATTACTGGTGTGAATCCGCATGCCCCTTTCTGAGATGTCTTTCCATATGCATAATCCCCAATGTTTTATATATATGAAGGTCTGCAGCAGGTAGATAAGGAAGGGGCAAGGACATAGGAAAGGAGATGGTTATACTCACAAGAAAAGAGGCAACAGCTTTCTCACATATTACCAGAATAATGGAAAGGTAGTGGCAGCTAGACATTACAAAAATTTTAAGAAGGCATATTAATGATTACAATTACAACTAAAATCTCTACTTTTTTAATACAAGAGTACTTTAGCCAGTGACCAACAATATAGCTAAATCACGGCATTCACTGTAACACTGGCTGAATCCTATAACAAACCCAGCAAGCTCTATTTTCACAGAGGCAGGAAATGCATCTATTTGATCTCTGCACTACACCAGTCCCTTGAGTAATGCCTAGTACGAAGGAGGTGCTCAAGATTTGCTGACTGACTAAATGAGTGACGACAGAGATGTGGGGGATGGTTTATATGTGGATCTTTGTTGATATATAGTAAGCTAGGCACCACTTTTCCACCAGGAATGGCTACATTTCCCTGAGTTGGGAAGGAGACTGTTCCCTCCCTGTTGTGGTCTGTCTGTCAAAAACACAACACGCTGATGGCCATCAGACAGGTAAAGGGCTCTGGTACTCAGGGAAAGCCACTAGGGCAGTTACTTACTTTTAGGATTCTGAAATGCAAAATATCCACTTTTATCGCAGGGCACTACCATACAAAGTGTTTTGTAACGATATATGCCACACAAGCCTTTTACAGGACTTGAGGAAATGAATAAAGGAAAACATCTGTCTTACTGGGGCTGTGATAAAATCCCACCGTTCAAAAGGCTTGACATGACATTACATCAGAGGGACACAGGAGGGCGCACTAATCAACCGGTGAGGAGAAACAGACCCCCCCCCCCCCCCAGCCTGAATTCAGGTTGACATTTTAACAGTCAAACTGCAACACATTAGGCAGTTTCTGGTGAGACTTTGAAGGACTATCACTTACAGAGAAAGATGTTATTCTCCTGATTCAAGATCAAGGAAGTCAGAAGAATTTGTCACTCTGTCAAGGAGAAGCCAGGAATGTCTACACAAGGTGAGAATCAACCATACTCTAACCCCCAATGATTTGTTAAATGACCTTGGAGAAGGATTTGCTGCTTTAAACAAAGACTTTCTATTTAATCTACAATTGAATGTGGAGTTCTGCTCATCCTCTACTGAACTGATACATAAATTTGTCTGTTCCATCTGTTTTCCCAGGAGTAATGGCGAGTTTGAGCAGGTAAAAATGAAACAGTTTTGCACAAAGTGCAGCCCTAGAGCTTAGATGCAGTCTGTGGCCTTTCCAAGTTTTAAATTTGTAAATGCAACAGTAATATACAATTCCCCTTGTGGAATTCAGTAAGCATGCTATAATGGAGATCAAAATGACTTCCCTTTCAGGCCTTTAACGAGAGAGTGACAACAGCTGTCAAGCGCCAATGTGTGGAGGCAAGGTGCTTGCCTCACTCACTAGAGTGCCATTAATCCCAAAGTCACATTCAAGCTTATGTCTCAGCAAAATTATAAGTAATTCCACACATAGCTATTTGGGGTCAAACATAATAGTTAAAGTGGAATGTGTTGAAACTGAATGTTATGGGTATGCTGTGGTTGCATAATAAGTATCTGTGGACTGGATAAGCATGAAGATTCTGTCAGTCACTGGAACTAGCTCAGAAAGATTCTGCAACCTATACTTCATGGAGTTCACTTTAACCCTCACTTCGCCACTAAACTCCCCGCCATTGGGTTTCAAGCTTACTTGCTGCCAGTCTGTTCAGCGTACTTTATGGCAAGGGGCTTCGGTAACTTCTATCATTTAGCTGAACTACTGACCACTAGGTTGTATCTGATTAGGCTCGACCTACACCAAAAAGCAACTATGCTCTAAAATGTGCCAATTTAGAAGATGTATTTCCAATCTCTCCTAAAAGGATTATAATCGGAAATATCAACAAATATATTTTGTTAAAGCTGCCAGAATAATGTATAATATTATAAATATCGCCAGTCACTAAATCCTTTGAGTTAGTATCTAGGAACTCTTCAAGTGGCATTCAATGTCTTCAGTGTGCATGTGAAAAGCCATCATCAAAGTGATGTGCGAGGAGCTGGAGAGATGGCTCAGTGGTTAAGAGCACTGCTGCTGGCTTTGACTTCTAGCACCCACATGACAGCTTACATTTGTCTGGAACCTCAGTTCCTGGGTATTCAGTACCTTCTTCCATCCTGTTTGGGTACCAGACATGCAAATGGTGTGCAGACATGTATGGGAGCAAAACACTCTTACACACAAAATAATCAAATACATTTTAAAAAAGAAAGTGAGTTGCTAGGGGCTGGAGAGATGGTCTAGTGATTAAGAACGCTTGCTGCTCTAAAAAAAGGACTGGAGTTTGGTTCCTAGGACCCTTATGGGGTAGCTTATAATTATAGTTCCTGAGGATCCAGCATCTTCCTTGGCCTCCTTGAGCCATGCATACACATGGTACTCACTCAGATAAGCAGGCACTCGTACTCATATGTATCAATACAAACAAATATTAAGAAGAAAGTGAAGTGTAAAGTTAGAAAACGCAAATCCCATCAAAGCAGCTGCTTGAATCTGTGAAAACAGAGGGTCAGCTGACCCCTGCACTTCTGAGGTCAGCTGACCCAGCGAGTGAATTCCAGGCCAGAGGGGCTGCTGCAGAGTCCCCGTTTCAAAATAAAAAAGAACACTAGCTTCACTTGGCTGGTGTGGCATGGGGCCTGTTTGGTGACAAAGGAGATTTTAAAACTTCAATTGTTTCCCCAGTAAAGTTTTAAGATGGTGTCTTACCATCTCAGGTTGGTCTGGAATTTGAGATTTCTCTGCCTCTGTGATAGATCATAGCAATGTGCTCCTATGCCCAACACCGATAACCATTTTAAAGGCTGTAACTGAAACAAACTCTAATTTGCATCTAATGCCTCAGTTTGCACGCCTCTAAGAGTCCTTCCTGCCCTGTGCTACCTGCCACAGTGCAGGGGCTCCTGACTCTGCCCTTACTGAGCTGCAGACTCTTAAGCCAGGGAAACGAGGATTCAGATCCTGCGTTCTCACTTTTAATCTGTTTAACCTGGAGTCTCTTCCTTCACTTTCCAGAAGCTCACATTTTTAATCAGTAAAATGGAATACTATCCTCTAGATCAAAGGATGTGCTGCGCTGACAGTGCGTCTGGCATCACAGCGACTGCTCTGGAGGAGGCAGCAGGTAGGACAGGAGAGCTGACTCCGCGGTTAAGAGCACTTATTACTCTTCTGGAGGACCTGGGTTCGGTTCCCTGAACCTACATGGTGGTTCACAGCCATCTTAACTCCAGTTCCAGGGGATCCAATGCTCTCTTCTGTCCTCTATGGGGACTGCATGCTTGTGGTACTCAGATTTAAATATAAGGCAACCCTCAGCCCCCCCCCCCCAATGCTCTTTTTAGAAAGTAGAAATTAATATTTTTACTCATGTTATTATTTATTATAATCTTAAATCCACCCTTTAACCTTTTACCCAACATTCCCCACAGACCTTGACAGCCTTTGGGAAATTATATTTCTCGTAGTAAAATCACAAACTATGTGTTAAGTCTCTGGGAATAAAATGTCTACGTTAGGGAGGACAAACACAAAGAAATAACTAAAAGTCCAACAAACAGAATGGTCTGCCATGAAAACATGTACCAGGGGTGCCTAACTCAAGAAACTATTGAAAAACTATCATTCAAACAGTGTCCTGAAATATGTAAAGACTATACTAAGAAAAGACAAATATGGTACGTAGGTAATTGAGCACACTGACATTTCCAAAGACAAAAGAAAACAGAGTGAACTCAAAAGAACTGGAAAACATCCTACATGATCTGAATAAAGACATCCACAGTGAAAGCTAGTTAGACTACATGTAGAGATGTAAGTGGGATAATGCTCTCCAGAGCCAAGTCAACCACGTTAAAGATTGTGAGGTTACCTGAAATGCAAAAGAAGGTACGAAATTTGGGGAAAAAAAAAGCTGAGATTCCCTAGAAAAGATCAAGACAGAACACAGGGAGGGCCCTTAGAAGGTGTTCCAGTTTGCTTGCCATTGCTGTGATAAAACACCATGACCAAGCTAAATGTGGTGGTGCATACTTTTAATCCCAGCATTTGGGAGGCAGAGGCAGAGGCAGAGGCAGGTGGAGCAATGTGAGTCTGAGACCAGCCTGGTATACAGAGTGAGTTCCAAGATGGCCAGAGCTACATATTGAGATCCTGTCTCAAGACAAAACAAAACTAAAGGCGAGCCAAAACCAACCAACCAACCAACCAACCAACCAACCAAAACAAAAAACAACAACCTTTATGACCAAAAGGAGGCAAAGGGTTTAACTGGTTTAGACATTCTGATCACATCCATCATGTAGGGAAGTCAGGGCCTGGAGGCAGGAACTGCAACAGAGGCTATGGAGGAAGGCTATGTATTGCTTGCTCTCCACAGCTTGCTTTCTTATCAGCTTCAGGAACATCTGCACAGAGATAATACCACAGACTGTGGGTTGAACCCATCCACATCAATTGTCAATCAAGGAAATGCCCTACAGACTAAAGGGAGGCATTTTCTCATTTGAGGCCCCTCTTCCCAGATAACTCTAGCTTTGTGTGAAGTTGATAAACAAAAAAACAATTACAAAACCTAACCAGGACAGAGGGTCTTACTGAATTCCAAATGCCAAGTAAAACAAACCACCACAAAAGTAGTATTAGTAAGAAGACAGAAAAAAGACCTATTCAAGAAACTTTCATTAAGAGAAAGGAATCAAGATGTGGCTAGCCCTCATGCACCTGGGAAAGTTTTTTTTTTTTTTCCAAGACAGGGTTTCTCTGTGCAGTCCTGGAACTCACTCTGTAGACCAGGCTGGCCTCGAATTCAGAAATCCGCCTGCTCCTGCCTCCCGAGTGCTGGGATTAAAGGTGTGCATCACCACTGCCCAGCAAGGGAAAGCCTTATCTCAAAAACAAGAATTTGTTCAAAAGCATGTAGGTGTTTCACAAGGTAACTCATCATGATCATGCTGACGACCAAACCCAATGTATTGTGTGTACCCTAGGCAACCATGCTGCCACCGACATAGATGCCTGGTCCCTCTAACATACAAAGCCCACAGCCAACTTCACATTCCTAAAGCCGTAAACAGAGGTAAAGAGTAAGGAACTGAGAAAGTGTATTCAAACCCTTTGGTAGGCACAGCACACAAGTTTAACCTACTGAGAAACTACTTTGATATGTGGACAGTAATTATTGGATTAGTTATTGGATCTACACTTTGTTTGAAAAGGGAGAGGAAGCATTAATCATTAGAACTCTTCCTTTTCTTGGTTTCTTTCTTTCTTTTTTTTTTTTTTTTTCCTCTCTCTCTTTTTTTTCTAGACAGGATTTCTCAGTATAACTTCCCTGGCTATCCTGGAACTCAGAGGTCTGCCTGCCTCTGCCTCCTGAGTGCTGGAATTAAAGGTGTGCGCCACCACATCTGGCTTCTTTTTGCCAGCTTCTGATTCTGAAAGGGAAAGGTTAAATTTCCATTTGCTCCTTCCCTGCTTTAAACTCTGTGTATAAGTTAAGTAAGAAGATTATATGAGTAAAGCAAAAAATACCTAAGTTCTGATACCCTCCCAAAGTTGTTCTGAGAGGCAGGCTGATCTCAAGTTCAAGGCCAGCCTACAGGTCTACAAAGAGAGTTCCAGGACAGCCAGGGCTGTTACACAGAAAAGCCCTATCTCAAAAAACAGAAGGAGAAAAAAAAAAGTTGTTCTGGAATAAATGTTTCCACATCACTTCTCTCTTAAACAGAACATACCAAACACGCTTCACTCTATTGAGGATATTTCTCTCCACGTAGCAATTAGGAAGATTCTACGATAAGTTGACAAGCATTTCACACCTGCTTTCAACTTCTTTATTACTCTATTACTTATTCCATTAAGCTTGAATAAAACTTGTTAGAACGGTGTGGTCAGTGAAATGGTGCAAAGCAAATATCTGAAAAGGCCACCTGTAAGCGCCACACAGTGACTTCTCCAGGAGGCGTTTTATCTAGAGCTGTTTATTTCAGGCAGGTTCTAAAGGGGAATGCTGCAACACTGCTCTGGTCAAATCCTTCAAGGGCACCACCCTCTAGCATCTCTTTCTTGTAATCCGAACTGTGGTTAGGAGTAACAGGACATTTGGAGCTTCTATCTGATAGCTTCTACTTCCTGTTCAGATCGAATCCAACCTCGCAACATCAGGAGGGAGTCCACTCAAGTGCTCATCAAGAGGAAAGAGGTTGATGACCTATTATAACTCTCAGGTGCAGGCTGAGAAACGTGACCAACCCTAAGTTTTGGAGCCTATCTTTAGCCCAAGGGTGAAGAAATGTAACATACAACTTCATGTGCGGCCAAATGGATCTGCCAAACAGTAATGAAGACCTCCTGACAGATGCAGGAGGATGTAAGAGGGAATTCAAATCCCAATCGCAAAACCCAGCTTGCCACAATTCAGCTCACTTTACAATTTTTAACTGCTGACCTCCCTCCGTGACAAATCATGGTGGAGGCGACAGAGTCCAAAGATATATAGCATTCATTACCTTTGCCCTCTGACTTAGTAGCGGAAACTCACCAGTTTCATATCGGACTTTTGGTGGTTCTGTACCAGTCTCTTCACTTCTCAAGACAAGGAAGGATCTTCCGGTTTAATCTCTATAGCGGAGAGCATCGCGGGACTTGGAGTCTTCCCTCTTTAAGCATTTCCAGAGCCTCACGGGAAGTGTAGTTTTACTGTAGGTATCATGGGCACTGTGGGCGTCTTTCCTTTTCCTCCCTTTTCTCTCTAAACACCTCCTTCCGTCCGCTCAAATTCATCGCCGCCGCCAATTCATCCTTCCTTTCCAGCCCAGCATGATATCATGTCCCTCATCTGGGTCTAGCATCCATGGTATTCTGGGATGTGTAGTCCGCAAGGCTTCAGCTCCCAGCTCCCCTCCTCCCTGTGGGAAGGCGTATGGGCGCAGTGCCTGCTGGAAGCTGTAGTTCCCTAGGGCATCAGACCCTCAACTCTACGCTTTTCCTCTAGGGAACCGGAAACTACAACTCCCAGGGATGCCCAGCGGCAGCAGGTGGGAGCGGGGCTGTTGCTATCAATATGGCGGTTGTCAGCCAGACAAAGACAGTCAGTCTGATGTGATTGAGACAAGGGAGGTTTTCAGGGGGAGACTGGGAGATAGGGGCCTCCCCTCCCCCCTTGGCTCTTCCTGCGCGGGCCTGGAGCCCTCCTCAGCCCCTCCCGCAGGACGCCCCGCGGTGAAGATCCCCTCCCCCTCCCGCCTTCCTCCTCCCTCCCTCAGCCTTGCACTGGGACGCTGGGGAGGGGGCTGAGCCGGGTGCAGAGAACTCTCAGCTGGATTTCCGAGGTGAGTGGGGTCGTTTGCAAGCCGGACTGCCTCAAGTCTCTTTTCCTCACTTCTCTCATTACTTTAAGGGGAAAAAAAATGTCGAGATGTTTGGGGGGGAGAGAAAGTGAGTAGGCGCCACAGATGGGTCTCTGGAGTAGCCAGGTTGAGCATAGGGGAGCAAGTAGGGGTACTTCCGAGGGGGCGGCCGTGCGCGGGTTGTGGGGTGGGGCAGTTTGTGAGGGGCAGGCGTGGAGAGGCGTCGATGGCTTCCCAACTTCTCTCTGGTCTCCGGGTCCGGCGGAAGGTTTGAATCCTGGAGTTGGGGGGTCTTCCTGCTTGGGAGTTTGAGAAACTGTAAGGTGGTTTCGAGGTGTGCTGGCTTGTTTGGGGAGTGTCTCGCTGTGTTTTAAACTGTGACGTGTACTTGGGTGCTGCGATCGTCTTGAAGGAATGTCTGTAGATGGTAAGTTAGATGGCTGGAGTCAGAGATAAGCGGCCTGGGCTTGGGAAGCCCGCAGGAGTCCCGGGCTGGACTTTTGGTCCGAGGATCTTGTGCAGGGTTTGGGGGTGCTCAGTAACTCGTTAGTGTCTGGGCGCCCAGCTCACACTCCCGTGCCCCCCTCTGGGCCAGTCTCCACCCCAAACTCCCGGCAGGACTATATAGATGATGTGATGTGGAGATGCATCTTTGCCTCCTCAAGTCGGCAGCTAAAGGTGGGAAAGGAAAAGTGTTTCTTAATATTTTATTCCGGAACCGTGTTTTGGTTACACTATTGGGGCTACTTTGAAAGGAGTCCTCCGCCCACCTTCACCCCGAAACAGTAAGTAGAGGTATCTTGTCGTCTTCATGCTCAGTAGCTTGCCAATTATTTAAAATTCGGGAACGTGGGGTTGGGAATCTCGAGTGCTAAATGCCATACGCATCTGTGTCTTCTAATGAGACAGAACGTCTGCTCTGTATCCTGAGGTAGATAGGGCTACTTATTTTCGTAGTTGAAAAAACTGTTGGAAATTTTTTGCGTGGAAGAGGGTTGACTGTGCGCTGAAAGGCGCTGCGTGGTTGTTTTTTTTTTTTTTTTTTCTTCTACCCCACCCTGTTCTGTGTCACATTTGCTTGAAAACTGGTATGGAAGAGTGAGGAAGCATTGGGTGAGTGAAGCAAAGAATGCACTTAGCAGTAAAGATACACGCTTCGTAAAGTTGAATGATAAAAGTGATTGCTATTTTTATTTTTGTCTGAAGCTTAAAAAAACCCTTGTCTGTTATATAGGATATAGTCACGTGCTCCTTTTTCTGGGGACCTGCAGATAATAGAAATCTTTGCCTTCTCTTTCCTATCTTTCCTTAGCTTCCTCCCTCCCCCACCCCCTTCCTTCCTTCCTTCCTTCCTTGGCACAGAACATTTCTCTTCCCGATGAACATAATACCTCCTGTACTTTTTTTGCTTAGTTTGTGCTAATATGGGCTGTGCTTTTTGTGGTTTCACTATAAAAATGCATCGTTAAGTGAAAAGGACCCGAATTTGTTGTTATTTTGCATTTATGCCACAAGTCATTATCACATCAGGTTTGCAGTGCTTTGCATTAAACTTATTAAAATTGCACAGCTAAGTTGCTAGATCTGGTTGTATTATGCTTATAAGTCAAGTTTGGGAAATTGTATTTTATTTTTCCATTTTCAATCAGGGTTGGAATGAAACATCTCTTGTTTCTCACAGTCTTGAATATTTAATGACATTACACCAGGAGAATTTAAGATCATACATTTTGTACTCCCTCAGTCCAAAATACAACTTCTTCAATCACTCTCTGATAATTTTGTGGTATCATAGACTTTTAAATCACTAAAAGAATAATTGGCATCATTTCTATTTTGACTTGAGAATTTCATGTATTATGTGTTTGGTCAAGAATGTGTTAGTTCTTGAGTTTTTCATCTGTTAGCTATGGGCTTTTAGATTCCATAGCATCACACTGGGATTTTATGGTAGGTTTAGTCTTTGATTTGAAATTTCTGCTGTTGATCATTCCCACAGATAAGGGGACTGTGTTTGCATGAAGTTGAGCATTAAGTATGTGAATGGACCTTAATATAATTTTGTACACAGTGTGCTGTTCCAAGCTGAGCCTATGGTTTGTTGAAGACCAGGATTTTCAGAATTACTTGTTTGAGGCTTTATCTTAACCTGAAACATTATTTTTCAAAAACTGGAAGAAAATTCCATGTTACAGCAAAATAATTGTTTACTTGTGTTTTTCCAAAATGTATTCTAGTAGATATTGAATTTTTAAATGTTTAATAATCATTTTAGATATGACAAACTAAAATGTTCCAACCTAGAAAAATGAGTGTTTTTCATCTACCCTTACCTTGAATTTTCTTCTTGTTTATTTTCATCAATGGAATTGTGAAGTTATTTATGGGAAAAATCATTCGTTAAACTTTTTCTGACTAGTAGTCTGGAAATAATGGCTCCATGTACACCAAATATTCCTTATATTCACTGGGCTGATTCTGTTGCATTTTGAGGACTGGGGCATTAAAATGATGAAAAGCCTTTACTGCAGACTAAAGCATAAAACACTCTCAGCATGTGGAAGTCATATGGTTTATGAAAAAACGGAGAGAATGGGGGCAGTGGTGCCTGTCCAGCCTAAAATTTCATCCCGTAACTGTAAAGACATATTTATTTTAATCTGATCATTTCTGGAAAAAAAAAAATCCGGCCTTTACATTATAGGAAGTTGAAAATGCAAGCTGTTTTTAACTAATCTGCTTTTAGTTCTGTGCACAGCGTACATACATGCAAAGCTGTTTAGTTGCAAAAGTGCATCAAGGAAAGGAACCCTTAGTAATGTGTTGAATGCCTTTCCAGAGGCCTCATCTGCACAGCTGGGTGTATTTCATCTTCTAGTCCAAGTGGAAACTTAATATCTCTGTTTTTCTAAGTTAAAACACACATTGTAACAAAGATCTCATTCTTCTGTTCCTGCAATTTTATACTAAGTGTTGATGAGTATTCTTGCTTGCTTCATGTATCTTGTATATTAAATTGTTCTTTTTAAGTCTCCTATGTGTTGTATTAGTTCTGGCTCAAGTTGGAAAGTTCAGTTGGCTACCTTATTTCTATCAAAAGCAAAGCAGATTTACTGTTGGTGCTGTTCATCTATTGCAGCTTTTGTATTGCTTTTGTAATCTGTTCTTTAAGCTTGGATTGTTTCTCTTGGGAATGATAAATTTATCAAGAAGGGGTGAACATTTATGGATTAGTCTTAAAAGCACCCAGTAAAAATGTGCTAGATTTGGTCTATTTGTTCCTGCTTTATTTAGATATTTTGGCTTCCAGAATCTTATTATTCCATTTTTTGGCTAGAATTTTCTGATAACAACTAGTTTTTCTTCTTTTCAATTTTATACAACTTTATACAAGACTGTCATGAATAAAAAGCATAGCACATCCTAGAGTGTTATGTATGCACATTCATATGGGTACTCAAATGTATATATGAAGTGTGTGTATATATGTGTGTCTCTCTGTATGTCTCTCTATGTGTATTTCAGACCTACAGCCATGAAACCAATCTGATCCACAAATAGCAGGGACTTAAGTGTAACCACCATTCATGCTGTCCACTTTATAGACAGGGACTTAAGTGTAACCACCATTCATGCTGTCCACTTTATAGATACAATGGAGGTTTCCTTATCAATGTAAACTATCATTTTAGCAGATTCTGCGAAACTACAGTTCCCTCATATGGGAGTCTATCAGTCAGACATTTTTCTGCAGCTAGTACTAAATAATTAGTGTGTGACTCAGATTCCTAGACACAGCTGTGCCCAAGATGGCCTTCACTTAGACTGAGGGCCCATCCATCATAGGTGCACATGAGTAGAGACTCTCTCTGGTGATTATCTCATATAAAACTTTAGGTTTTAGCTAATCACTGTTTATGGACTCTTATGATGTAGAAACAGCATTATGGGTTTATTTAAAAAAACAATTGTGAACAAAAGATAAAAATTGCAATTTAAGTTATTTATAAAGCAGTGGTTTAGCTTTGTTGTGATGGGCTATTTTCTTTATTTTTCTTTCTTTCTTTCTTTCTTTCTTTCTTTCTTTCTTTCTTTCTTTCTTTCTTTCTTTCTTTCTTTCTTTGAGTCTTAAGACAGGTGTACCTGATTCTTCCTTAGTCCATTCCCAGTCCATTTAGATTTTTATTAGCTTGTTTTTTACTGGATATATGCCCTGAAATATTTACTGGATATATGCCCTGACTAGGGTGGGTTTTGTTGTTGTTGTTTTTGTTTTGTTTTTTGTCACTGACATGGGTTGAGGTCAAATGGGAAGAAGAACCTCATTTGTGAAAATATCTCAATCAGATTGCCGCAGGCACGTCTCTGGGGCATTTTCTCTGTTGCTGGTTGATAAGGGAAAGATCCAGTTTACTGTATGCAGTGCCACCCCTGGGCTGGTGGTCCTCCAAAGTAAAAGAAAGCATGCTGAGAAAGCCATGGGGAACAAGCCTCCCTTGTGGCCTCCACTTCATTTTCTGCCTCCAGATTCCTGTCCTACTTGAGTTCCTTCCTTGATTATGGAAGTGTAAGTCAAACCCTTTCCTCCCCAAGTTACTTTTAGTCATGCTGTCTTTATCACAGCAGTCAAAAGCAAACTAAGGCAATATATTTAGTAGGTCTGTCCATCTTTTGTCCAGGGGCATATATATATATATATATATATATATATATATATATATATATAGTATTAGAAACATTAGTTACTTTTACTTTCTTGTTTAAGGGACAGTGTGGAGGTACAAAGGAACCCTGATTTTTAATGAATATAGTCACATTCTTTTTTGCATTTTATATATTTAGTGTGATACCTGCCATGGTGTACACACCATGGATTTAGAAGACAACTTGCAGGAGCTGGCTCTTTTCCTCCACTATTGTGGGTCCTGGGGACGGAACTCAGGTCCTTGGGCTTAGTAACAGATGTCTTTGCCTGCAGGCCCAAGATTCAGTTTTTATATAGGGAAAAGTCAAATATGGGTTCTGCTGAAATGAGACGGATGCAATACTGAAATTATCTGCCTTGTGATTTGGATAAGGATAGTGTTAATCCTGACGCTCTTGGTTTGGCTAGTCAAGCCTTGCAATCGTGAGATGGAGTTGATCTTGCCGTCTGAGTATACTCCTTTTCATTCTCTTGTTGTTCCCTAATTCATTGTTTCTGACTCATTACATCAGTCTTTTAACTAATCTTGTTGTATGCAGTTGTTTTTTCATTAGTCATTCTACACTGGTACCTGAGGGATCTTGCCAAAGTAAAATGTGAATTTGATTGTCAGCCATACTTTTCCTGTAATCCTTCAGTGGCTCTGCAGCCTTTCAAATAAATTCCAACTTTGAGTCATTCCACCTGTGTCAAAACCAGCTTCCACCACTGTGTACCCTTGAGCAAGTAATTTAAATGTCTGCATCTCAGTTTCCTCACCTGTAGAATGGAGGTGAGAAGAGAATCCACTTCATAGGATTGCCTCACATAAGCCCTGAGGGCACTTCTGCTGTATCATTTTAGTCATAAGGAGCTGCAAAAGTAGTAGGGAGCCCTGGCCCTTCATTCTGCTTCCCCTGTTGGCTATGCATGCACAACTTTAGTATCACACGGAAAGAGGGGAAGTAGCTTAGTGGTGCAGTGCTTGCCTTGCTTATGCAAGACCCTGACATCAACAGACATCCGAAGCAAACAGAACAAAACCTGGAAGCTGACATAGTACAATGTGTGTGTTTAGTGCTGTGCCACCATTTTGTCATGTTTAGTTCATGTCAGCATCACCAAATTTAGGCACGGAAATAATCCATCACCACACATAGGGAATGCTTGACCTCTTTGCTAGGTTCTTCTGTTTTGTAGTATAGCTAAGAGGAGAGGCTCTGTATTAGCTGCTTTTCTTTTTTAATTAGTTAGTTAATTGATAAATTTTATGTACACTGTTGCTCTCTTCAGACACACCAGAAGAAAGCATCAGATCCTATTTACAGATGGTTGTGAGCTACCATGTGGTTGGTGGGAATTGAACTCAGGGCCTCTGGAAGAGCAGCAGTCAGTGCTCTTAACAGCTGAGCCATCTTTCCAGCCCAATTAGCTGCTTTTCTATTGCTGTGATAAAACACCATGGCCAAGGCAACTAATAGAAGGAAACTTTATTTGAGTTTACAGTTGCCGAGAGATGAGGATCCATCATGGTGGGGAGGCATGCCTGCAGGCTGGCAGCTGGAGTCGAAGGCTGAGAGCTCACATCCTCTAAGGTTAGCACAAAGCAGAGACAGAAAACAACTCTCAAAGTTAATGGCATCCTTCTTCCAACAAGGATGTACTTCCTAAATTTTCCCAAATAGCATCTCCAACTGGTAACAAGTGTCCAAATATATGAGCCTAAGGGACATATTTTCATTTAAAACCCCACAAGTACCAATTGTTGGATCAGGAATTTCACTCTTTTGTCTCTGTAGTATTTCAGAAATTCTTTGGTGCAGATAGAAAGTTTTATGAAAAATAATTAGGTTTTCTTGTTATAAGAATTTGAAAACAGCATAGCACAGAACAAACCCTAGGACATAGTACTAGCAGTCAAGAGGGTTAAGAGTTCAAGGTCATCTTTTTATGAGGCCAGCATGGGCTATAAGAGACCCTGGCTCACAAAACCCAAAACAACAACAGTAAAACATGAATAAACTTTGCTTAAACAAATGATTATAGTGTTAGTACGCATTGTTAATGAAATCTAACAATAATAGTGAAATTTTCAGTAAATGTGTAAAATTAAGATGAATTCCTCCCTTCCAGCTTTTCTCTCTTCCCTCTCTTGATGCAGGACCTTGTTCTGTAGCCAGAGTGAACTCTTGATTCTCTTCTCTCACATTCTGACTGCTAGGATCAGAGGTGCTTGCCACTACACCCAGCTGATCCATTTCTCACCAAAGCAGAAAGTCTGTATTATTTGACCACATTACACCTATTCAGTGCCATGTTGGACTTGGGGTTAGTGCAGACCTGCCAGGTAGAGTGGAACACCTGCCGGCCGGAGTCTTGTTTTGGACTTAGAAGGAAGTTAGCTACAAAGAAAGTACTTTTGAAATTATTTCTGGAAAAATAAATGAAGATTTAAAGAATAAAGGAGAGAGAAGTTTAGGTACTGCTACCCTTAGTTTGGGTCCCAGAAGGATTTAACAGGTTAAAGCATAGTTATAGGGCTGCTTATCTTTGGAAGTGTGATTTAGAGAATTTTTAAATGTCACAGCTCTGTGATATTAACACAAGATAGGCCATGTGATTTTTTTTTTTTTTTGTCTTTGAAGTTTGAGGTATTTTTAATTGTTGGCATTGATAATTTGCTCTGGAAAAAAACCCCAAAGAATGAATTTGAAAGTTGTTTTGTTGGCAAGACTAAGATAAATATCAGTGAAGCTTCCTGGTAAGTCAGATTCAGCCATGCAAGGCTTTCAGCTACCCGCGGGTCCATTTTCTTCCTGATACTTGATTTTTCCTCCTTGTATTTATCTGATTTCACCTTTTTTTGTATATATTCTAAAATAAGTAAATAAATAATGTTTTAATGTATTAATTAGGAATTATTTGGCTCCAAAGAAAAATATAAGGGTATAGCTGCTTGAGATTGAAACTAGATGTTTTTTTTTTTAATTGTGTGTGTGTGTGTGTGTGTGTGTGTGTGTGTGTGTGTACATGCACTTACATATATGCTTGCCAGGGTGCATGGATAGAGGTCAGAGGAACCTAGCCTTTAAATGAAGAACATTGTTGGGAATCTTAGAAGCTAGTCTCTACCCCTTAGTCTGGAATATGGTTTCTTGTCTCACTTCCCCCTTCTGCTTCTGTCTGCCTTGCTGAGTTCTGTAGTCTCCTCTTCCCCATTACACTGACTTGTATATTATAGATGGGTGTGGTTTACTGTAGTGCTGTTGGAACTGATTCTTCAACTAAAGCTTACCTCTTAGTGGTGGAAGTATGGTTCTTTTTGTTCTGTTGACAGGGGAGGAATGTAAATGCACTGACAGTGAGTTTCATGTCTGTCCTTATTCTGTGTGGTTAGAGTGAGTAAAACTCCAGAGAAAATCATCTATAAGTGTGTTTTTGGGTCTTGTGTGCATGAGGTTCCTTGGTGGGATTGAATGGGGGCATTTACAGGCACCAAGTCTGAGAATGTATGCTGAGTGCTACTTGGTGATGCAGAAATGAATTCTTTGCCTTTATTCTCTTTTCTTCAAGAGTCAATTTGTAAGAAATGGCAAAAGAACCACATTGTACTTTAGCATTTTTTTTTAATCCTAGTCATCTCAGACAAGCCAGAAAGATGACAGAATAGTACTGTAGATGTAGCTTTAATTAAAGCAGCTTTTTCTTTGCTATTTCTCATCAAGTCCAAGGGCAATGAGGAATGTTAGGTGATTATACCTTCTATAGAATGACAACCATTTCCTTATAAAATCCCTTGTGAGTGAAAAGATAGGTCAGGGGTTAAGAGCACTAGCTGTTCTTTGAGAGGATCTGGGTTCAATTTCTAGGATCTATAAGGCAGCATACAGTTGTCTATAAATTCAGTCCCAGAGGATCTGAGACTTTCTTTTGGCCTCCTCCGGCCCTGTACATGTGGTGCACAGACATACATGAGACAAAACATTCATACACTTAAAATAAAATAAGATATTAAAAGATGAGTGCTGCCTGCTTTTTTTGCAGAGGACCCAAGTTCAATTCTCAGTACAGACATGGCTTACCATCTGAAACCCCATTCTCAGCATCTAATGTCCTTTTCTAGCCTCCATGGCTTCTGCATGCATGTGGTGCACAGACATACATGCAGGTGAAACAACTATATCCATAAAATAAAATAAAGGGGAAAGATAAGCTTTTGTGATAGGTCAAACAAAGCCAGTACATTTCTGCCTCCTACTTTAGAAGCGATAATCAGGACTTGAGCTAGTAAATCTACCATATAAACTATCTTGTTCTGCGGAGATTCGGCAGGGGAAGAGTTGGCATGTCTGTTCCGCACAGTATCCATCTACCGTATGTTAAATTTAACAGAAGAATCATAACGCCTAGGAAAGGAACTAGAGTTTTTTTTTTTTTTTTTGAAAGTTCTTCTCTCAATATTGTGGTTAACATGAATTTCAATACTGAAAACTCTAAATCCAAGTTTAGATGATTAGAAGTCAACCTAGGAATTTTAGATACAAACACAAATCAAGTATAGTCGGCTAAGAGTCTAGAAGAATCCAGTCCAATTACAAAGGAAAGGAGCTAAAGCAAAGTATTGTAAGCAAATGGGCTGCACCAAACGAAAGGATACCTCAGCTTTTATGCATAAGTATTGTCTAGAAAGAGTATTAAAGCGTTATTTTCCTGAGTGCTACCTCCAGATTTTTAGAATCTGGGATGAGTTTAGGAATGTGACTCATCGATAAACATACTAAATAATTCTAATTGATATAGGACACTTGGAGAATGCAGGCAGTATAGTGCTTGAATCCAAGGTAGAGGTGTGTGTGTTTATGTGTGTGTGTGTGTGTGTGTGTGTGTGTGTGTGTGTGTGTGTAATTAATTCCTTAGCCCTTCCCCCTTTAATGTATGTCACTATTCTTCTCCGTCTTGATTATTTCCAGACGGTTGAACTGCTGAGAAGCATGGACTTTGGAGTCGGATTGTTCTGATGTACCTCTAATCTTTACAACTTACTCTTTGTATAAACTTCCATGTGTCTCAGTATCTCCGTTTGTAAGCTAAGGTAAATAACAGTATCTGTTGGGACCAGTAAAATGGCTCAGTCAGTAAAGGTGCTTGCCTCCAGTTTGACAACCTGAGTTTGATCTCCAGCAACCACATGGTGAAAGGAGAGAGCTTCTGAAAGTTGTCTTCTGACCTTCACATGTGCATGTGTATGAACACACATGTAAAATAATAAGTAAATGTACTTAAAATAGTATCAATCTAATAGAATTCTTGGGCGTATTAGCATTTGCACTGTGCTTATGATAATGGTGGGCACAGATTAAAACAGCACATCATTACTAATGGTTCTGTGCTTCTGTTTCCAGGATCTGCAAGTCCTTCTTAGCCCTTAGGATTCTTCTGTAGTGCAGGCAATCCTTTCTAGCTAATATTTTATGTGTTTATTATCTTCTTAATTTTCTTTATATGTAGGACTTAATTACATCCCACATAAATACCTATTGAGATCATTGCAGCTTACAAACAGCCTTACTGCTTTGTCAGCACCCTCAGAATGATTTTCGTCGGGTTAGTCGTGTATGTATGGACTCTGAGTTCACATTGTGCTGTTGATAATTCTGATAATTTTTGACTCCTGTGCTTCTTAAAGCTTCTAATATTTTCTTTCCTCCTTGAATAGCATCTTATTTTCTTATCCCTAAAGATGTTTTCTGCGATACATTTAAGTGTGCTATCCATGCTCCCATGTTTTCAACATTTCCCCTCTTACTATTTGCCATGTTACTCAGTTAACACATCTGTATATCCTTGTCTTACCAGTTAGGATCTTATCTAATACGACCCAGTTAAATCCTTCCTCCTGAGGAAGCATTTTCCAGTGCATCTTGACATACTTTATGCCAGTCCATTTACTCTTAAGCCCTGCTTACAGACTTATTTATGATCCTAACTTTGTCTTTACTTTTAAGGCACATTGGGTTTTTAGTGGTTTAGCATCCATGCCTTGTGTCTGAAGGGACTCCTATCCTGAGTTTTGGATTTGATTCTCCTGCTGACTAAAGCCTTTGTGGTTCTCCTTTCTCACTTTTTCACTCTATCCGCTCTCAGTGTTCAGCAACAGCTGACAGGTCACTGTGTTTCCTTAATTTTCCTTAATTTCTAAACTTTTGGACATCATAAGTAACTGAACAGTCATTTACTCTGCCTGTCCACTTGCTAGTGAACTTTAAAGCTTCTGAAATGTCTGTGTAGCTGCTTTCATCTGGTGCTGTGGGCCTGCAGTGGCCTTCACTGGAGGGTTAGCAAGTGTTGTCCTTGTGCCTCTCCCACCTGCTGGGACCTGCTTCTCCTCTTCTTCTTCATCCCTTTGTTTTACAGCCTTTGCTTCTTAGGCCTTGGGAGTCCTGAGCCTTTGTTGGTATGTCAGAAATAGATAAGGAAAAGATGAGAACCCTGAAAATCAAGTAAGACGATCATTTTTTATTTTATTTTATTTTTTTATTTATTTTATTTTATTTTATTTTATTTTTTTGGTTTTTCGAGACAGGGTTTCTCTGTGTAGTCCTGGCAGTCCTGGAACTCACTCTGTAGACCAGGTTGACCTCGAACTCAGAAATCCGCCTGCCTCTGCCTCCCAAATGCTGGGATTAAAGGTGTGCACCTCCACTGCCCAGCAAGACTATCTTCCTTGGCAGTTCACTTGTTGAAGGATTGTGCTCTGGCTTCCTGGTAAGTGAACAAAAGTCATCTTTAATGACTTCATTTGAACAAGAGTGGTCAGGGAATGAAAACAAAGTTAATATAGCAAAAATCATTAAAAAGTGATTCCCCAAATATTTTATTTTAATAAAAATATATGGTCATTTGTTTACACTAACTGATCCAGAGCTGTATCTCTCAACTTGAGTAGTGGACAGTGCTTGTGGGCCGTTTTGATTGTCACTACCGGAGTAAAGGTGCTGAGGGCATCAAACAGTATCTCTCTATCCCAACAGAAAATTCTCCCATCCAAGCTAACAGTATTATTAGAGTCAAAAAACCATGATCTTGGGCCACAGTCTGCTATGACTGGCGTGCATGGATTAGCTATGTATATCAATCAGTTTGTCTTATATATACCATACATTTATGATGTCAAGTTTGAGGGTTTTTTTAATGAAAGAAGCACTTTTTTTTACATTTTTATTTTATGTGTATGCCTGCATATATGTCTGTGTACCAAGTGCATTCAGTACCCACAGAGGCTAGAGGAGGGTGTTGGACCCCCTGGAACTAGAGCTTCAGACAGTTGTTATCTGCCAGCTGAGTGCTGGGATTCAGTCTGGGTCCTCTTGAGAGCTGTACTGCTCCTAACTCCTGAGCCATCTCTCCAGCCCTAAAATGAAGTCCTTAAAGACCCAATCTGTGAGTCATATTTTAGTGTCTAACTTCCCCAAGTCTTTTACAGTAGTCTTGCATCTACTTTTCTTGTTTTCAGTAAACTATCTTAAATTGTATCAAAACATTTAACCTTTTTTTTTCCTCTTTGTAATATACTTTTTATAGAAACAAGTACTCTAACTCACATTTTGCCAGCTTAGACAATATATAATTATGTCCCACCATTGCAAGGTCATCTGGGACCTTGTGATGGAAGGAAGTCAGCAGGCCCTTGGCACACGAGGGAGTTTGTGAGGTGCTTGTTTTGTATAAGTCAGGGTTCTCCAAAGGAACAACTAATGGAGAGAATATATGTATATTAATGTGAGATTTTTCGATAGCTTTCATAGCACAGGCCAGTCTAGGTAGTCCAACAGTGACTCAGGCTGGAGAGCTGAGAAGCCATCTCAGGTCAGTCCATGTGGCTAGGTGCTTCAGCAGTACCAGGCTTGTGCCTTGGAGAATTCCTGGGGAGCTGCTGGTCTTCATTCTGTCTCGGAGGCCTCAAGTTGGTTCTAATATTGGTGAAGGGTTGCAGCAGCAACAGGATAGATGATTGCTTCGGATAAGCTTATCAAGAGAGTGCCTCACAGGTGAGCCCAGTGGGTTGCAAATGAGCAGATTCCTGCCCTAGTTCATTTGAAAACCAGGATTAGCCAGTGCACTTAGCTTCCCTTGTCAACTGTTTTAGGAAGGGTACCTAGATAGCATGATTATTAAATGAAGGTCAGCCAGGAGTTTATGAGTGAAAGCTAAGCTGAAGTATGGTTGTAAATTGTTCTCAAAGTAAGTTCACTGGTAAGTCTTTTTCTTATCTAATGAATAAGCACACCCCCAACTCTCTACCCCCAAGGACAAAACAAACAAAGCCCTCTATAAGCATAGAGTAACATTAAATTACAAGTGTAGTGCTTTGCCCCAGATAGGATTCATGAGGGCATCAGGGAGGAAAAGGGACAGTGAAGTCACCCATTATCTTTTTAAAAAGAGTAGTGTTCTTTGTTTTTGATGATAGGAATTTTAGAGAATCTTTGATTATTTGAAGTAACCAAGAGTCTATCTTTGAGGTTATTAAATCATTTTTGTTCTTAGTTCTAGTGAAAATTGTGAGAAAGACCAAATCCGTGATTGTCCAATTGAAGATAGTATTTTGGGGTGCACCTGGGCTGCCCAGCCTTTCCCTCCGTCAGGATTTTAGAGAGCAGCCCCTGCCTTCCTCTTGAGTTCCCTTTTATCAGAGAGATAAGTGTTCACAGAGAGGGCTGGCTGTTTGCATTGTTAGAAAGGTACAATGGAAGGGAAGGAACTGGGAAGGAACAAAGGGAAGGCAATCATGGGAATGGGGTCCCAAGGTTAGTGTGGGGGTGAAAAACATGTTTTGAAGTTTACCTAGATCTAAGAAACAGGAACTTACTTTTAATTACAGATAGAAACCTTAACTTGCAGGGACTTGACACAGGAACTTATTCTTTACCTACAAACAGAAATTTCAACCTGCACAGGACAAAGGAAACTTTAACTGTCTTAGCTGCAAACAGAAACCTTAACCTGCAAGGTCTATTGTTCCTGTTTTGGTCTTCAGCTAGCTAGCTGCTTTCCTGGGGGCTTATTTAGTTAGTTACTTCTTTTCCTGGTTCTTGGAATGGAATCCCACTGTGTGTGTTTCAGAGGGTGCTACTAGCTGGTCTTAGATCCTATTTGACAACTCTATTTTAAGCCCAAGCCAACTTCTATGATTTTTTTGTTTGTTTGTATTACCTTCACTTAGACCTTTGTATTTTGAACACCATCAACTAGTTTTCTGCCTTTTACCAAGTTATTCTTTTTTTTTTTTTTTTTTTTTTAAATCTGTTTTTAAAGATGGTATCTGGCTATGTATGTTCCAGGCTGCCTTTTAGCGCCAGTTCCTCTTGTCTCTATCAGCTAATTATTGGAATTACAGATGTGTGCTGCCACTTCTGACCTATATTTTTACATTCTCTCCTTCCCTTTTTCCTTCTCACTTCCTTTTCCCTCTTTTTCTCTTCTCCCCTCCTTCCTCCCTTCTTCCATGCTAGAGATTGAAACCAGATCTTGAACATATAAGCACACTATCACTAAACTACATTCTTAGTTCCTGATAGATGAAACACAGAACCAACAGTAGCTTGTGGTCTTTTGTGTCTTATCCCTTTGACTTAACGTAAATTGTTGAAGTTCATGTGTAGCAGGTATTGCTATACCTTTCCTTTTTATTGCTTAGTATTTCCATTGTTTATAAATGTGCTTGTTCAGTAGCTGATGGGTAATTTAAGAACATTAAGAATATTGCTTATATAAAGAAAATATCCAATTAAAAAAAAGATTATTGTGTATGTGACATCTGCTCACAGTTCTCTTATGTTTTCATTTATCTTGGGTGGGTACCTAAGAGTGGAAGTTTTAATTTGAATGTTATATTTTTAAGAAACTAACAAATTGTTTTATTTTATTTTTCGTTTTTTTGAGAAGGGATATCAATGTGTACTCTGGCTGTCTTGGAACTCACTATGGAGACCAGGCTGGCCTGGAACTCAGAGATCCACCTGCCTCTGCCTCTTAGTGCTGGGACTATTTTCTCATTAGTGGTGAATGGCTACAGTTTCTCAATCTGTGTTGTCATTTGTCTATCTTTGTGCTTGTGTGTTGGTTGCAGATTTTTCTGCATCCTTGCTAGTGTTCCTTGTCTGTTTATGATGGAGGGATGCTACTCTTTCACACCCTGGCTGACACTTGTAATTGTCTCCCACTCTCTTTAAGGCCAATCTCATGGGAGTGATGTAGCTGATAATGGGCATATTTTTGTGTGAGGTGCCTGCTCAGGTGTTCATCTTATGGTTGCATCATCATCCTGTGATTGAGTTCTAAGAATTCTTTGTTTTCAATGTATTTTTGTTTGTTCTTGTAAACAGAAAATTCACATATACCTTTTTAAAATCTCTGTCTTACTACTTTTCTCTCTTGCTTTCTTTTTTCTGTCCTTAGTGAATTTTTTGTTTGTTTGTTTGTTTTGTTTTTTCGAGACAGGGTTTCTCTGTATAGCCCTGGCTGTCCTGGAACTCACTTTGTAGACCAGGCTGGCCTTGAACTCAGAAATCGGCCTGCTTCTGCCTCCCAAATGATTAAAGGCGTGCGCCACCACCACCCGGTCTTAGTGAATTTTTAAGGGAGAGTTTTTCAACTCAATAAAATTGATGCTCATTTCAAAGATTAGAGGGGACAATGAATTGATAGACCAATGACAAAGTATCTTACCCTATTCTTTATCTTTCCTTTGGAAAGTACTTAAATCCTGTCATGGTGGCCCATATTCATGGTGCCAGTACTTAAGAGGCAGAGGCAAGAGGATACAGAACTAGAGCTAGACACACACACACACACACACACACACACACACATTGAGAGACAGAGACAGAGACAGAGAGACAGTTTAAAACAAAACAGAAGTACTCCAGTCGTCCTGCCTCTGCTAGCTTATTGACACTGTCTATGTCAATTTCAAACCTCATGTCTCGGCAGCCATTTCTACTGTACATATCTTTTGTCGTAGTTACTTGAATGGTCAGATGTCGTAGGTGGAACAACAGACACTGACTGTCCTATATAAGCTAAAAGTATATTTACTGGGCTAAGGATGTAGCTCAGTTGATAGAATGCATGTTTAGCATGCATGAAGCCCTAGGTTCTATATCTAGTGTCAATTTGGCACACTGCTGTCACCCCAGCACTCTGCAGTAGGATGCAGGAGGATCAGAAGTTCAAGGTCATCCTGAGCTATAGAGTGCATTTGAGGTGAGTCTGGGATACCTGAGACCCTGTCTCAAAGAAAGGAAAAAAGAGCAAGCTTATTGCATGAAGTTAGGAATCTTTCAGAATTTTTAGCAAGACTACAACAGAATGCCTCTAATACAATGGGAGGACTATGAGAGGTAGCTCCTGGCAGAAACCACAACCAGAGCCAGCCATAGGTGTGCTCTGGTTAGAACAGCAGCATTGTTGCTACATACAGTTGCTGGCAGTGGTATGGCACTCATGGTGTTCATCATACTTGGCCTTGGTGAAGCTTCGCAAGAGGCCCCTTTCTGGTTGTTTGGGACACCAGTTCTCAGCATATGAGGCACGTGTGTTTGCCTATACTCCACAGTCAAAGGACATTCAAATTTCAGTCTTTTATATTTTTTAAAGCTTCTTGATAGGAGTCAGAGTCCATCTTTTAGTCCTTAAAGAAATTCAGGTATTTATCCAACTTAAACTGTAAATCAAATGAAGTTCCATGGACCCAGTTTTACATGTGGGTACCGCTGTATCTCCTTTCTCCTTCCCAGACATTATTGATTATTCTCGCTGTGTTTCCTGATGCAAGCCACAAGCGTCTGGTGTACATGCTTACTCATCTTCAAAACTGAAATCTGTGAACAAGTTGTGTTCTTCTAGCTTGATATCTCAGCTATCCTTGTCATTAATAACCCCTTCCCACCTCAAAGACTTTCTTCTTTGGCTGCTTTTATTCCCTGGTTTTGTTTTTCCTTCTTTGTCTCTTGTAGGTGACTTCTTGTCTGCCCAGGCTTCAGGTTTCTCAAAGCTCTACTCCAGCCCTGATGTGTTTCCATTTTTGATTTGTTTTGTTTTAATTCACATGTACTTAAGCAGGCTCATCAAATAATAGAGGAGCCCAGGCCTCTGTGAATATCCAACTAAACTTTTTCTCTCAACTGTCTCATGTACCTCAGTTACAACTTCTGAAATCACACTTGGGTTTCTCCCTTCCACCATTGCTGTAGCGCAGTGCTTCTCAGCCATCCTGATGCTGTGACCCTGTAATACAGCTAGCTCATGATGTGACCCCCAACCATAAAATTATTGTTGTTGCTGTTGCATAGCTGTAGTTTTGCTGCTGTTATGAATCATAATGTCAGTATCTAATGTGCAGGATATCTGATAGGTGACTGCCAAAGGGATGGAGGCCTACAAGTTGAGAGCTGTTGTTCTATAAGAAGTGGCACCAGTAGTTGGACACCTGTTCCCACTAGCAAACTGGCATTCTCTGCCTCTTACTTCCTTCACATCTTCTCAATTTTATTTCCAGACAGCTTCTGGTTATCACAATTTCTCTTTTCCTCATACATGTCACTCATGCCTTAGATGCCATCAGTAGTAGCCTGAAATAGTTATCACACAGAAGAGTCACGTGGATAATGTTATTCTTAAATTGTTAGTTCCTGCCCATATGAGGAAGCTGCACAACCTAACGTGCCTCCTGGGACTGTTCAAGGCCTTGCTCTCTGATCTCCAGTGTCATTATTTCTGTTTTCGTCTGGATTTTGATGGTCTAGTTTTATTGAACCTCTTAGCTGGCAAACTTGTCCCTGTTGTAGTTGTCCCTCACATGTGGGAGGAAGTTAGAAATTCAGCCTACTTAACTGTTTGTAGAAGTAAAGTTTTCCAACAGAATCCTCCTTTCTGCCTTTTATGTGGTAGGGGCTCTGCTGTGCCAGGGGAATGTGTGTGTGGAAGTGCCTTTTACTGCTCCTGGTAGAGACCCACATCTTCCTGGAGGTTAGTGTAGCAGCACAGTGAAACACCTTTGACATCTCAGCTAAAGTGAAGCCTCAGTGGCAGTTGAGTTAATAAGTGAATATCTGATTTCACGACAGTAAAAATGTATTTCCTTTCTTTATTATTTCAGTGAGAACTTCCCTTATTAAAATGTATTCTCCTTTATTTGAGACAGTGTTATATGTGTAATATCTGTGTAATTCAGGAATGAAGTAGTTTATAAAAGCTAGCTAGTGTGTTATACACATGCATAGAGAAAGTAAAAGAATGGCCATGAGAATTCTACTGAACATACTGTTATTTTTTCAAAGATGGCATTACAGATGCTGCTGGAATAAAGTAGGAGCTACGATACTTTCAGTTGGAAAATCACAAATTCTTTGAAAAGTAACTTTATAAATTTATTTATTTTAATACAACAGAAAAATCTAGGACAGGAAAAGCTATGTAAAAGCTGACCTAGTGATACTAACATATCTTATGAAATCTTGTGTTTTGGTTATTTTGCTATGACTAGCATTCTTAACTTCCTACAGCAGCTCTGTCTAATAGAAACAGAATGGAAGGGGCTGGAGAGATGGCTCAGGGGTTAAGAGCCATCTGGTTGCTCTTCCAGAGGACCCAGGTTCGATGCCCAGAACCCACATAGTAGCTCACAACCATACAGATTTAACTCCAGTGTCAGGAGATCTGTTGCTCTTTTCAGGCCTCCATGGGCACCAAGCATGCAAGTGACACAGACACACATGCAGACAGTCACTCTTGAACATAAAGTAAAAAATTTAAAACATTTTTAAAGGAAATATAATGGAACATTTTAAATTTAAATGTTCTAGTAACTACATTTCAGCAAATAAAAAGAAACATTTGAAATTAAATTGAAAGTCTTTTATTTAACTCAGGTGTCCAGTACGTTACTATTTCAGCATGTTCTTGGCGTTAAATGACTAGGGAAACGTTTTATATTCCTTTCTTACATAAGTCTTCAGCATTAGTATTTTACTTTGAGAACACGTTTCTTTTTTCCTGAGTACGTTTTCAAAGCACAGCAGCAGGCACTTTGAGTGGCTCCTCCTGAGTGGAGCTGCTTGGGCAATGGCAGCAGGGCTCTATTTGGGGGCCTTGTGGATGAAATGCTCTGGAGGATGCAGTGCAGTCAAAACCCTCTGTGGGAGAATGATGTCAGCACTAAGGTTTCTCTTTGGGTTTTCTTCCAGAAGTTTTGTGATTTGGGATGTTATATTTAGGTCTGTGATGTATTTTGAATTAGTTTGGTTTTTTTTTTTGTTTGTTTGTTTGTTTTGTTTTGTTTTCAGTGTTTACACACAGAGTTTCTCTGTGTAATCCTTCCTGGCTGTTCTGGAACTTGCTTAGTGTAGACTGGGCTGGTCTTGAATTTACAGAGATCTTGCTGGGCTGAAGAGATGGCTCAGCTGTTAAGAGCACTCACTGACTGCCCTTCCTAAGGTCCTGAATTTAAATCCCAGCAACCACATGGTGGCTCACAGCCATCTATAATGAGATCTGACACCCTCTTCTGGTGCGTCCAAAGACAGCTACAGTGTACTTAAATATAATAATAAATAAAACAAAACAAAAAAAAAGATTTTACAGCAATCCACCTGTATCTGTCTCCCAAGTGCTGGAATTAACAGTGTGAGCCACCACCTCCCAGCTGAGTTAGGGCTTCTTGTTGTTGTTTTTAATAAAAGCTTTAAATATTCCCTGAGGTTGCAGTTTTACACACGGATGTCTTGTTCTCTCCTCAGGTGTTGAAAAGGCCATCCCATCTACCTTGTGTTGCCTTGGCACCTTTGACAGAATCATGGTGATCTTTCTTTGTGTAGCCAAACATGGCTTAGAATCAGCATGTCATAAGGCTGTCAGGAATTCTCACTGGCTCTTAGTAGTTAGCAGTGGCTGTATCTTAGAAACACTCGGTCTCCTGACTGCTGCGTACTTACAAGTTCCATGAGCTCTTTCCCTCTTAAGGCTTGCTTGCTTGCTTGCTTTCTTTCTTTCTTTTTTTTTTTTTTTTTAAAGATTTATTTATTATATGTAAGTACACTGTAGCTGTCTTCAGACATTCCAGAAGAGCAGAAGAGGGCGTCAGGTCTTGTTACGGGTGGTTGTGAGCCACCATGTGGTTGCTGGGATTTGAACTCTGGACCTTCGGAAGAACAGTCGGGTGCTCTTACCCACTGAGCCATCTCACCAGCCCCTCTTAAGGCTTTCATTGATGCACAGATTCTGTATCTCTGTGTTAGATTTTATGGCTCGGTGCTATTGTGAATGATACTTAATTTTTAAAAAGATTTATTCTGTTTATCTATATAAACATTTTGCCTGCATGTATGTATTATGTACCACATTCATGGTGCCTGAGTTCGTCAGCTTGGATCGTTTTGAACTAGTGGTGAGCCAACATGTGGGTGCTGGAAACTGAATTCGTGTCTTCTGTAAGTATAACAAGTGCTCTTCAACCACCGAATCATCTCTCCAGCTCTGTAAATGGTAAATTTTTACTCTTGGGCTGAAGAGATGGCTCAGTGATTTTTTTTTTTTTTTTAAGAGCACTGACTGCTCTTCTAGAAGTCCTGAGTTCAATTCCCAGTAACCACATGGTGGCTCACAACCATCTGTAATGGGATCTGATGCCCTCTTCTGGTGTGTCTGAAGACAGCTACAATATATGTGTGTGTGTGTGTACACATATGTATATATGTGTGTGTATATGTATAATAAAATAATTCTTTTTTAAAAAAAAGAAAGAAAAGCAAATCCATTAGATTTTTAGGTCATTAGAAATGCAGTTGATTTTTCTGTATTGTCCTTGTATCTAGCAGCTTTGCTGAATTCATATACTCAAAGATTTGGGTTTTCTCTTTCTATGTCTCTTTCTCTCTCTTTTCATAGAAACTTTGAGTTTTTAATATTATAATCATCTGTGGATAGTTTATGTTTTTTGGTTATTATATTGACTAAGGCTTTGGGTATGATGCTGCCGAAGAGCTGTTAGAGCCACAGACTCTGTCTTGTTTCAGTATTGAGGAAAAGTCTTCCACCTTTCATGATTAACTATGATATCAGCTGCATTAGTGACAGGATGCCTGTTCTGTTTCTAGCTCATTCTAGCTTTTGGACATGAGCCTCATCAAGTGCTGTTTCATTCCTATGTAGTCGCCTGTGACTACACCTTCTGATGGTGTAGTATTTGCTCATGCACTACTAAGAATCCTTTTCATCTCTCTCTCTCTTCATGAGGAATAAGAGCATGTATTTCTCTTACCTTGTTACTTAATTTTCTGGCTTGTACATTAGGATAATTTTTGACCTGTGAAATAGTTTGGGGAATGTTTTCTTCTAGTTCAGATTCTGAAGTAAATTGAGAAAACCTCATTGTTTTCTCTTGGGATGGTTAGTCAAGTTGGCAGTGAAGTCATCCTGGTGAAGAATTTTCTTTGTTGGCATATTTTCTAAGTGCAAATCCAATTTCTTAAATAGGTACTGGGCTATATAGGTTTTGGGTTTTTTTGTTTGTTTGTTTTTTGTTTTTTGGTAGTTTATATATTCAAGGAGAAGGTTCATTTCATCTAAGTTTTTTGGGGTGTGTGTGAAGGACAGAGGTTGACATCAGGTGACCTCCTCTGTCACTCTGTATTATTGAGATAGGATCTTTTGCTGAACCTGGAGTTTACCCATTCTGCCTCACTGGTTGGGCATCATGCTTCAGGAATCTGCCTGTTTGCTCTGCTGGTGTGAGGTTTATAGAGGTGAGGTGTGCTGTCATGTCCAATGTTTCAGGAATTTCATACATAACCGCACTGTATTTTCATCATATTCACCCCTCATTCCTCTCCCTTACTCCTCTCAGGTCCACCCTGATCTCCTACCCCATTCTAACTTTTGTCATTTCCTCTCTCTTTTTTAAAAAAATAATCCACAAGTTCAATTTGTTCTACGCATACCTATGGGTGTGGAGCCATTCTCTAGAGTATTGTCACCCTACCAGGGATCACACAAACAAACTGACTTACCTCTAGAATCAATAACTACCAGTAGCTCGCCAGTTTGTAGGGAGCTCTTGAGCTTTTCTCTCTCTAAGAAGGATGCTGTTTTAAGTCCGTCCTATTCTTGTTCTTGCATATAAGCAAAGACATGCTAATTGGAACTCCTTGACATTTATCCTGTTACTCTCTCACTAGCATAATAGGAAAGATGCAGTTGCTACAACATGATGGTACATGGCTAGATTATGTTACGATTTAATGAGTTTGTGTAAGCATATGGTGCCTTACACCATTTTGACTGGTACTCTTATTAGCTGGGGTTAAACGTTCCTACCAAGTGTCCCTCATCCCTTAGTGGCAGAATGGCCTGTCTTAGACACTGCTGCCACACAGGGCCTTCTCTGGCATCCTTTCTCCTGAGGTAGTTTGAGTGAGAAAATAAGACTATGTAAATGTAATAATCCACAGGTACCAAGCACTCTTACTGCTATCAGAAATTTATTCTTTCCCCTATGCCAGCCTTAGCTTTTAGCCAAACTCACCTAGTTTGTTCCTGTGATTTTTTTTTTTTTTTTTTTTTGGTTTTTCTTTCCTTAGCATCTTTGGTACAGTACTTCTGAGTCTCTGGACTGCTCTGCTCTCCTCTTCTTATCTAACTTTATGGTCTTTTTTTCCTCCCAAGCCTAACTGTAACCAACTTTATTTAGGATACATTTCATAAACAATCATGGTATTTCAGGTAGGATATGGTCAGACAATCAACAGTATTCCAAATTCCCTTCTTGTATAGACTACCAAAATCAGAAAGCCACTATAAAGCCCAATGAAGTCTCCATTCGATGCTTTGAAAGGGGGGAAGTAGCTTAGTATGAGGCTTGACATCTCACAGCAAGGATGTTGTTTAACAGCTTTTCACAAGCTGACCCTGACTTTCAGGAAAGGAACATGGCAGAATTACCAATCTGAAGATCCACAATCTTTTATAAATGGAACTAGTGCTCTTCTGAGAACACTCAAACTCCTAGTAGACTGGAAAACCAGTTTTGGGGTCCAGGTTCCAACAGGTCCTCTGGTTTTAAGGGAATTAAGTCTATGTTGATAGTGCAGGGGGAAGAGGATATAAAAATGAATATAGAATTTTCCCAGACCACAAGGCATTTTGTTCCATTGTGGCCACCTATGTCAAGACCAGGACGTCTTTCCTGGGAACCAACAGGAGCCTTTCAAACTTATCAGGGAAAGATGTTTTCCGTCATCAGTCCAGCTTGGGAGATATTTTGTTAGTGACACACAATCCTTCCCCCCAACAATGAAGTGTTTTGTGTGCTAACAATATAGCTTTTTTAAAAAAGTAAAACTAAATTTAGCACTTTGATTAAATTTGATGAAAAATAGTATTCTAAACTGTACAGTCACTAGAAGTACATAGTTATAAAAATGCACACATGTCATTTGGCATCTCCAGCACCTTCAGCTTCCTGTACCTCATCTGTTTTGTGTCTCCATTCTCTGTAGGATTATTGACATTCTTACCACCATTGGCTTTCCCCTTCATCTCCCTTCTTTGCAGAAGCTGTTTTAGGCTTGGGCTCTGGCTTTGGAGAAGCAGATTTAACAGATAACCTTGTAGATCTTCTCTGTGGCTCATCTTCCACCTTGCCTTTATTTCCTTTAGCATCCCTTTCAGCCTTTCTTTTGGGCATGGCAGGGGACATTGGCGCTGAGCACTGAGCTTGGGGATACAGTGCACTGGTTTGATCCATCTGGGGGTCATCCTCGATGCTTCTTCCTCCATGGGTTTTTAAAGTTCATTTATTTGACGATCATTCTCATCCATGAAACAGTTGTGGCTCATGTTATAGGTACTATTTGTTATTCGGCCTTTGCTTCTGACATAGTTGGTTACTTGTTTTTGAGATGTCACCCAGGCTTGTTTTGAATTCCTTTCAGTGATCCTCCTGCTTTGGCCTCATGGGTGGCTTGGACCACAAGTATATACCTCAGTGTGTGTGTGTGTGTGTGTGTGTGTGTGTGTGTGTGTGTGTGTGTGTGTGTGTGTGTGTGTGTGTGTGTGTGTGTGTGTGTGTGTGTGTGTGAAGTATTGAATGTTCCTGTGTGTGCAATAAAGATTGATTACAGGACAAGTACTCTACCACTGAGCTGAGCTCTAGCCCTGATTTTCATCCTTTATTTATGTATTTGTGTATGGTCAATAATTCTGGAGCACTTAGATTCATAATGTCAACCAGAGTTGACATAAGGGTTCCAGAACAGAGCAACTGTCAATCAGAAGTCAAACCAAGAAGCCATAGTAATCTCTTGCTCTTCTGCACCCTGTCATGTAACAGCCTCTGTTACTAGAGAACTGGGAGATTGCCCGGGTACTTGGGTAAGGAAAGATTAGGAACACCTTCCCTGGGGCACCTTCCAGACAGTACATGAAACAGATTACAGGAGAGAGCTATTGAGTAATTTTTAAATGAAATGACAGTAAGAAAATAATGTCCATTTTGAGAGAATAGCAAGGAAGACAAGAACAGAGAACTGGTCTTCTATGAGAGTAGTACTGGCGTTCAAGTTCTGAGCTAACTCTTCAGCCTAAGAAACTATAATTTGATAGCACTAATAAGTAGAATAAGGTATAAAGGTTGTTTAATAGACCATTTCAAATGGTGTGCCACTTAACACTTGAATAACAAGAATGAACTAGCTGTGAAAAGTGCATTTTAGACAGGCCATGCACGGTGTCTCAAAAAAATGGTAATGACTTTGAGAAACAAGCTTCCTGAGCCTAGGTCATGGTGAGTGAAGAATAGAAGCCAAATCTTGTAAGAAAGTGTGAATATACCTTAGGAAGGGATTGCATTTTATTCCATGTGCAATGGAAGCCACTGTGGGACTTTAGATGACAAATGCTGTGGCTGCCCTTGAGAAGGCTGGTAAGCTGTTTCCTAAGTCACTTTCCTTCTCACTGCACCGCCCAGGAGCTCTAGCAGACACTACAATTGTAGAGATCCACATGAGAGAGAGCTTGCAGTCTTCTGTCTTAATCGTAATCAAAGATTAGGTGTTTGGTAAATACTTTATTATTTTGAAGAAGTTATTTTCATGCATATTTGACTGAGTTTTGTTATTGTTTTTAAATCATGAATTGAATTTTTTTATACTTATTGAAATGGTCATAGACAACCTGTTAATATGGTAAAGCACTTTAAGGGATTTGGAGCCATCTTACACTGTCATTGTGTTTGTCGGATTGCAGGAACCTTTTGTTTTACTGGACTTAGTTTGTCATTTTATCATTTCCTCGTATTTTATTAAGGTTCCCTGCCCATGTTCCCAAGGGAAACTAGCACATGGATTGCTTTGCCCTTAATGTATTTGACTTGATGTTACAATGATACTTGCCCTGTCTGTTGAGTTGAAAAATGCTTGCTTGCCTTCTGTTTTCTGAAATAGCTTATATGAATTGGCATTATTTCTAACTTAAATGCTTGGGAGAATTTACCGTGAAGCCCAAAAGCTGAACAGTAAAAAGAATTGATAAGTTTTATTTAATCAAAACCTTTTCCTCTAAAAGCATGATTGAATAACAATAGGGTCATATTACAAATGGATGTGTGTTGAGATAGTTATGATTTGTAGCCTAATTTTGGGATGTGTCTCCAGTGGAGTGTGGAATGGCCTGTGCTGAGAGCGTAACTCAGGAGCCTTTTGTACACAGTTCTAACTCATGTTAGAAGATACTTGTGAATATACTGTTAAATTACTGAGGGGCTTTTAGTTTGTTTTTAATGTCCTTTGAGCCCCAGTTTTCTTCTGTTGTGAGATGAAAACACTAACATTGCACCATGGGATCACCATGATAGTCAAGTGAAGAAACAGACACTAGTAGTGTACGAAGTGTTACTGCTGTTGCTTTGCCCTTCTCATTAGTTACTGTCATTTATATGTGGTTGATCCTTCATAGTTGCTCTTTTTCAGAAAACTAACTAGTTATATCTTAAGGAGAGTCTAAAATAATTTTTAGTCTTTTAATAGATATATAAATTCGAATTTAACCTTCTGATTCTTGATGACTGTGGGAATCAGAAGTAGATGTAGCCAAATTATTTTCATTTTCTCTTTAAGGAAAAACCAATCACACTATCTGTCATTGTGTACACTCTTTAATTTATGCCAAGCTAGCCCCTTCTACCTGCTACTTTTATGAGCAATTGAAAGTTGAAATGCAGATACAGTAAGTAGTAATCATTTCTTATTGTACAGGGTTAATATTATGACATTTTAAGGATATATGTTATATAACTGAACCAAAACAACAAACTAATCATCAATCATTAGTGAATTGTTTTGCCTGAAAAATTCCTCTACTTTTTGAGTTTTAATAATATTCCATAATTTATAAAGTCTACATATCCGCTGTGAGAAAAGAAAAATAGTTACGTGGTTCTCAAGAAATTCTTAGGTATTTTGAGCCATAAAGAGAATAATTTTATGTCAAGTGAGAAAACCGAGTGGCTTCACAGACCCACTCGATTGTGGCATAGAGAAAAATGAATATTTTCAGTATTTAGAAAACCAGAGACTCAGCCATGTACTGCATATTTAAACTTTCTACAGTATATATTTATTTCAGCTTATGTGAGTGTTTGCCTGTATGCATGTATTTGCACATGCATGCCTGATGCCTTTGGAGGTCAGAAGAGGAAATTTTATCCCCTGGAACTGAAGTCACAATAATAGTGTGAGCCACCATGTGGGTGCTGGGAACTCAACCCAGGTCCTCTGAAATAACAGCAAGTGCTTTTTCTTGTTGAGCTGTCTTTCTAGCCCAAGGCTCTTTTTCTATGATAGATCAGTGAACCACAAAGCTATAAACAACAGCTCTGGGGATGAAGCCTCATATCGATATAAAACTGTGGCTTAGCAGAAGTGCCACCAGCACCACTCATTTATTATACCTTTTCTCCTACACCTAGCTCAGTTGCTATGTAGTGGTTTTTTGACATTTATCTGTACATTTTTCATACACGCTTGTGTATCCATTTGACATTCAAATGCCCCACAGTGTAGGTAAGGCAGGTTTATAGACACTTAAACACAGGAAAATTAAAAGCAAAATAATAAAGTAGAGATAGACTCCAATGATGTGGAACTCCTGGTTCAATGCTTGTTGAAATATTTGTAGATCATTATTTGTCTCCTCACTCACTTTTTTTTTTTTTTTTTTTTTTTTTTTTAACTAAGTAACAGCCATGCTCCAGGAACTGTCTCGGGTAAAAGGAACATAATAGAGAACAGAGACATACGTGGTTTCTACCTTCCTGAAGCTTCCAGTGTAGTAAGGATTATTATTTAAATAGCCATACAGATGCCAAGCTATTGGGTACTGCCAGGTGCTATGAAAACTTAGACTGTGGAGAGTTAACCTTGTCAGATTGGCAGGAAGGGGTCCCTTGGGTAATGATAAAGTCCAGGTCTGAAGGCTAGGTATCACATAAAGAAAAGAACTGTCAAGCCCAGACACATGGGCTATCTTGTGCAAAAGAGCCACCATTGCAGGAGGGGACACGCAGACTGTAAGAGAATTGAACGAGAGTGGGAGTTGGCATAGAGATCACAATGTACTGGGTTCTGACCACCAAGGCTGAGGAACCGGTGTTTGTTTTAATGAGTTCCCTGTGTCATGTAGACATGTTCACATCTGAGTGACTCTGGCTTTATTATACCTGTGGCTTCCTAGTTCACCCAGACAGTTCACAAAACTAAGGGATCTACTAACTCCATGCACAAGTCATCAGGTTACCTCACGCAGAGAGGCTTGTCACTTTTAGGGAATAAAGGAAGAATTCACCAAGCTGGCGACCTTTGGCCTAGGTTTTATTAATGGATTGACTTTCCACAAAGAAGCTACTGTAAAGAAATGAAGAGAGAATGAAATGCTACCCCTTGCTGTAAATACTTTGTATTACTGTAGCCCTTCTACTGGCATTTGTTTCTAGAATATCATTCCCACACAGTCTTAACGTTACAGAAGTCTGGTAGTTTCTAAAGCTTTGTTTAGTTAGATCTGTGCTTGTCCTATTAGGTTAGAGCTATAGGCATCATTTTCTGTTTTGCGGAGAAAACCAGATGTGGCAGGTTGGTTTGTACATAGTCACATTTCAACACTTCCCAACCTCCATTTCCCAACCACTGCAGTGAGGAATGGATAGCAAAGTCTGTTGTCTGGAATGTGAAATTGATGGAGTATGAACTCTGCTAATAACCTGAGATAAAAGACAGCTGCCTTGGCTTTAGTGAAGGGAAGGTGAGTGGGCAGG
This sequence comes from Mus pahari, assembly GCF_900095145.1. Taxonomy (NCBI): domain Eukaryota; kingdom Metazoa; phylum Chordata; class Mammalia; order Rodentia; family Muridae; genus Mus; species Mus pahari. The sequence continues at coordinate 55,913,557 of NC_034597.1, read as the reverse complement.
AGAAGCATTTTCAGTGAAAACAGAGGGTGGTGTTCGGAGAAGCAGAAGTAGGATAAAATGTCTCTGGTGACACATTATTTTGCTTTGCTTAAAATTAAAATTTTCCTGTGTTTAAGTGTATGTAAAACCTGCCTTACCTACCTTGTGGAACATTTGAACATCAAATGAATACATGAAGGTGTATGAAAAATGTAGAGGTAAGAATCAAACAAAATTATGCTGCCTAGCTCCTGAGATGGGTAGACGAAAACCAGGGTATAGTAAATGAGTTATGCTGGTTTCATTTCTGTTAAGCCACAGATTCATATCAACATGGAGTTTCATCTCCAGAGTCTCAGAAGTGACTCCCTGCTAATCTTAGAAACACACTTCTTCCTGGCAATATTCATCTTCACATATGAATCCACATCACCTAAAGATGGCCTTTGGTTTCCGTTTGTTTTGTTTTGTTTTGTTTTGTTTTGTTTTGTTTTGTTTTGTTTTGTTTTGTTTTATGGTTTAGCAAGTATTATGGTTTTAGTACAAACTTCATCTCTTAAAAATGGCACATCTGTATATTTAGAACTATCATTTTTGTGCTATAGGGCATACGTGGATTGTATATATTATTTTAATTCAGGATAAAATTGAAAAAGGAAAACAGAAAGTTGAATTAAGATAAATACTTTGTTATATTTTTAGAATAGGGCAAGATGTCGTTAACTTTTAAAAAAGAAAGCAACTCTGTATTTGACTGTTCTGTAATTTTCTGCCAGCGTGTTATAAGGATATGCTTATGTCCTCCTGTGTGTTCCCCAGCTCTCTTCTCATTCTTCTAATTGTCCTTCTTTTTAATGTGAGCAATCTGGAATGCAGGGGTATGCACAGGCATAGAATCGAGAACACACATCATTGCTTGATGGCTAGAAAAGCAGTATTTTAAAGTGGCTGAAGGATTGTACTCTGTAGAGTAAGTGTGGATCCCAGCAGAGCTTGAGTGACTCTTTGCTCATCCTCACGGTTCCCCCCACTTCCCGTGTGGTGAGCAGTAGGCCACATTTTAAAACACCCTGACATTCCTTTTGGCTTTCTCTCTGGAGTGCTGGTTTCTGTTTCTTTACTCTTCCTATCGCATGTTTAGAGATTTGCATTGAAACTGTGTCTGGGCTTCAGGGCCTGGGGACAGATGGAATGCTGCAGCCACTTCCTGCTTGCACAACCAAGCTTCTAGAGCCTGATGAGGATTTTGAGGACCCCCTGAGTGGAATAGTGCATGAATTTGAGGACAGAAATGAAGAGTTTTTTGCTGTTGTTGTTTTGTGGTTTTGAGACAGATTTCCTCTATATAGCCTGGCTGTGCTGGAACTCTCTCTGAAGGTCAGGCCAGCCTTGAACTCAGACTTCCACCTGCCTCTGCCTCTCAAATGCTGGAATTAAAGGCATGTGCCACCCACCACACACAGCCAAGAAGTGAAGAATTTTTGCTCACAGCCTTCTTTATTTTGTTCCTGTGTGGTACCTCCTCACTGTCTCTGCATTTGGGTCCCCTGTGAGGGACAACCATGTCATGCTGGGAATGTATGTTCAGAGCTTCAGCCTTTAGCACCAGAAGTCCAAGGCAGATTTAGAGACCCCTTCTTCCTGCTCAGTTTCAGTCTGCCCCTATCTTGAAAAGATCCTTTATCTTTTGAATCTACCCTTTTACTTCTTCAGAGCTCACAACCAGTTCAAAGAGCCAGATGGCAAAGGGTGCCATTTCTTTCATTGTCTTGTTTCCTGATCCCCACTCCACCCTAGGTTCCTGTTGAACCAGAACTTCGAACTCCAAGGCAAAGTGCTGTAGATGTGGAGTACTTAGGCTTGAACCCAGGACCTGGTGAATACTAGCTAAGTTCTTTACCTTTGAGTTCTATCTGTTGTCTCCAATTGGCAATTCTTACTTTTACTTGGAATGAGCTCTTCCAGCTTTTTACATTCATCTTCAACTATAAAATTCATAAGATAGAAAAACGTATACTTTTGAAGCCTTCGGATATCCTCCACAAGAATTACTGGTTTCTTCTATACATTTCCAGAAATATTTATTGTGTGTATAGAAGCAAGGCTATGTATGGACAGTTTTTCTGATGTCTTCCTCCTCTACAGCTGAAACACTTTGTCCTTTCCTGTTCTTTTCCATTGAAATTTATTTCATAATGACATGTAAGGAATTTCTTTAGTTTTATGGCTGTATCGTGTGGTTATACCATAATTTATAGTCATCTTACGGTGACAATGTAGATTGTTTCTGTTCTTTTGTGCTGAAAAGAATAACCTTGAATTGAAGATACCTTGCCCTGTGTGACTGTATTCTTGGGTCCATCTCCAGAACTGGAATTGCTAGGTAGAAAGTTATAGGCATTATCATTTGAATGTCATCACCCTTTATTTACTTAATAACTGCAAGGGTTATTTGTTGTTGCCATTGTGTGTTCTTAGTCCTTGGTGTGTACTCTGGACTTGCCTTTTTGGTGAACTAGCTTTGTCAGCATCTGATTGTATTTGAAGACTGTTCCAGTAATGCCCGTGCAACAGAAAATAAGCCAGGGGTAAGAGAAAAAAGGAAATGGTTTTCTCTCACAATATAGGAGAGATACATATCTCCTCCAGCCTCTTCAAGCCTTAGAACTAAACTAACATGTTACTGAGAGAAAAGCACACACATTTTATTTGGTGATTTTTTTTCCCCCAGTGGGAGCTCTCCCAAGAAAAACGAGGGCCCCAAGAAGCAGTTAGGACCAAAAGCTGTCTTAGACAAATAAAAAGCTTTCGATCAAGGCAGCTAATCTTGGAAGAGTGACTAAGCAGATAAGGTTAGTTGAACAGGGTTTGTTTGTGTAGATTTCTTCCATCCTGGACTCCCGATAAGAATGTCTTCCTTCCTCCGGTATGGGGGCAGGGGTACCTTTCTCATGGGAGTTCTATCTCCTGCTCTTATGAAAGTGCCCTTCTTAAAGTGCCGCCTTCAGAGTGCTTTTAACTAAAATAATTAACATGAAAAATCAGTATGTTTAGCATGCTGTAAGTCATGGTGCCATTTTCTTGAGACAGAACAATATGAATAATTTTCTGCCATGAGACAAATCACAGTGTGAGTTAAGCTCTCGGATCAGCACTCTCAGGTACTTAGTGTCTGTAGAACTGAGTGACTGCAGTGACCTGCCTCTAGTGACTCAGAAAAAGCATGCCTTGAACACATGAGAAGTTACAAAGTTTGTTGATGAATGTAGATCTTGATTCTATTAAGAACACTGATATATAAGTACAGTCTCAAAATTGCAGATACTGTGTAGGTTAAACAGTGGGCGTCAGAGTGCAGCAGTGGTGGTGTATGCCTTTAAATCCTAGCACTTGAGAGGCAGAGTTCAAGATTAGCCTGGCCTACAGAGTGAGTTCCAGGACAGTCAGGGCTACACAGAGAAAGCCTGTCTCAAAGAACCCAAAAAATAAAAACAAACAAACAAAAAACCCAAACAAACCAGTGTACAACCACAGGATTGACTCAACTATACCCTCAAAGAACAAAATTGACAATTTAGGAGCCCCAGGAGTTGGCTCAGTTGGTAAAGTGCTTACCATGTAAGCTTGAGGATCTGAATTTGATTCTCAGTATGCACATTGAAAATCCAGGAATGGTGGTGCACATCTAATTCCAGCATTGGGCAGATAGAGACACTATCCCTAGGGTTTGCTGACTGGCTGAATCAGTGACATCAAGATTCAGTGAGAGACTGCCTCAAAAAATGATAAGGCTCAGAGTGATTTCGGGAAGACACCCAAAGCCAGTATCTGGCCTCTACTGGCATCTGTACACACGTGTGCACATGAAAATATTTGTGACAATTTAGTTTGAAGGGAACTACCTTTGGTGGGTACAGAACTTCTTTGGCCCTGTCTTGGCCCTCAGATAAGTGTTTTTGGAGGTTGTAGTGGTATACAACAAAAGCGAGAGAGCAGTTAGCTGGGGAGAAAAGAGCGGCTTATATGCAGAAGTAGCATTGGAAGGGATGACAGCTAAAGGAACCTGCAGTGGAGAGTTAATGGTGATATTTGGTTTCACACATATGAGCAGTTTGTGCTAGTTCACCATATAAAGAGTAAGCTTTCCTAGCTGTGAATTTCAGTTTAAAATTATGACCTGCAGTGTTGGGAGCAGTGTTTGGGAGTCTACCAGCAGTTCACATGAGTATGAGCAGTGTCAAAGGTACATCATTCTCTTGGTCCTTCATGGAGGGTAGTCCACTCTATTTTATGGAATAAATTTAATAAGATATAAATAAGGTAAATTCACTTATGTTTAAAGTTTATAACATCATCATAGTATATCCACAGAAGATAATCTTTGGAGGCAGGGGCTCATTCTGTAGCTCTAGGAAGCCAAGAATTCATAGTATCCTACTACCTTAGCCTCCTGAGTACAGAGATGCACATGTGAGCCACCATGCCTGCCACATGGAAGATATTTTGGTTGTATGTTTTTCTCTTTAGTTGTTTTAAAAATCTCTTCTGTGGTGATTATACATGTGGATATGTTCTGCTCATTGTCTTCTCTCCCCATTCTTTTCCTTACAAGTTCATGTCTTTTGTTTTGTGAGTGCTAACTTTAACCAGGACATCTGTGTAGAACTATCTAGTGGAGCATGGTGGGCTCACCTTTGAGTCCACAGCTGAAGACAGTGACAGCTCCTCCCCCAGAATCCATCAGTGTACAGTAGTTTAGCAGGGATGGGTAGGGCACTTTGAGCTCCTTCCTGAGCCATAATTGACTGTTGACAGGCCCAGTGTTGTGTAGCTCTAGTCGATATTCTTAAACATTGTGTAAATAGGTATTTTTACATTTTTGTTTATAGATGAACATAAATAATAGAGACCAGGGGTACATAATTATTTTACTGGTTAGAAGTAATATCAAAGAAATTAATGTTGATCTGAATCTGGAAATGATTCCTAGATTAAAGAATTCTTCTGGGGTTACAGAGATGGCCCAGTGGTTAGGAGCACTCAGTCTGGGTTCTCAGTCAAGAGGTCCAGTGTTTGGTTCTTAATACCCACATCAGGTGGCTCACAGCCTTCTTAAACACCGGAACCACAGAATCCAAAGCCTTCTTTTGGCCTTTTTGGGTACTCAGTCACAGACACACACATACACATAAATATAAACAATAAAAATAAATCCCTGAAGAATTCTTTCCATCTATATTTCATAGCACAAAGATTTTTTGAGGAGAGTCTGTTTTATATCTAGTTGCATACAATAAATAAAGATTATATTTGTATGGTATTAGGTTATAAGTGTCATAAAATTCAAGAATTCTTGAGCTTACCAGTAGATAATGGGAGGAAATAATTCAGAGTAAGGGGTTTTGAATCCGTGAAAACTAATAGCAGATAAAGCCAATGTAATCTTACCATTCTGTGCTGCAGTAAATCTCCAACCCCAATGAGCCCATGTAAAAAACACACATCTCAGTTATAATATTTATAAGCTGTACTCCTAGATTGGGCAGATCTACTACTACACTAATCTCTTCCCCAGCTATGAGATCCCTTGCTACTTGCAGCTTCTCTAGGCCATGTGGTTCTGCTCCATCTTCCTTCCACAACTCTTTTTTTCTTTTTTGTTTTTGTTTTGTTTTTTTCTTTTTTTGGTTTTTTTTTCGAGACATGGATTCTCTGTGTAGCCCTGGCTCTCCTGGCTGTCCTGGAACTCACTCTGTAGACCAGGCTGGCCTCAACTCAGAAATCCGCCTGCCTCTGTCTCCCAAGTGCTGGGATTAAAGGCGTGCACCACCACGCCCGTCTCCACCTTTTTTTTCTACTGCCCAGTCACAGCCTCTAGATTTTATTCAACCAGTTAGAATGGGGAGAAGGTTCACATGAAATCACCTGTGTATGTGATCCATTCCTCATGCTTGGTCTCCAGTTAGTAGAACTGTTTGGGAAGGATTAGGGGTGTGGCCTTGTTGGAGGAGGTGTGTCACTTTGAGGTTTCAAAAGCCCATGTCAGGCCCAGTTAGCCCCTCTCTTTGCCTAGCCATTGTTGTGTCAACAGGTAAGCTCTCGGCTACTGCTCCAGTATCATGCTTGCCCATCTGCTGCCATGCTTCCTCCCATGCTGGTCATGGACTCTACTATCCTCTGGACTGGTGACCCACAAATTAAATGCTTTCTTTTACAAGTTGTCTTGGCCATGGTTTGTTCACAGCAATAGAAGTAGCTAAGACACTCCTCATCTCAGCTGCATAAACTAGGAAAGTGTTCACTGACTCTGTAGGAGGTAGAGTCAGCACTCTGTGGGGTACTTGCAGTGTTGCATGAATGGGATAAAGCTGCCCCCTGGAACATTCCTAATTTTGACTTGTAACTATTGTGAGGCGTCTCTTCTGATTTCTTTATTTCAAGTTATCTTTTCCCAAAGCTTTTTCTTTCCCTGTCTCTCTTCTATTTTTATACAGGGTCTATTATATAGCCTAAACTGGCCATGATCCTCTTGCCTCAGCCTTCTGAATACTGCAATTACAAGTGTGTGCTATCTTACCTGGCCAGTTCATCATTCTCTTGTAGTACATGGAGAGCTGAATTCCCTACTCCGCTGCCTTCAATTCTCACCTAGTAAATTGACAGCTGTGCTTTAAAGCTAGTCTAAGCATGACTGATGATGCTCTCTAAGGTACTGGGCATATGTAGAAGAAAATTCTCTTTTAAGATTTATTATATGTAAGTACACTGTAGCTGTCTTCAGACACCCCAGAAGAGAACATCAGATCTCATTACATCTCATTACGGGTGGTTGTGAGCCACCATGTAGTTGCTAGGATTTAAACTCAGGACCTTTGGAAGAACAGTCAGTGCTCTTAACCGCTGAGCCATCTCTCTAGCCCCTAAGGAAGTATTTTATACTTCTAAGTAGAAACTATAGGCTCCTTTGGATCTTAGGCTGCCAGGAGGGGCTCCTGCTGTGTTTTAATTGTTCACACACATCTTTGGGTTTGTCAACACTGAACCTGATAGGCTGTCTCTGGGCACAAGATCTTGAAATGCCCTCTACCCCTTATCTACATGGTTGCTCCCTTCATTAGTTTAGTCTTCAGTCAGGTTTAACGTCCTCGTTGAGAGTTTCTCAGCACCCAATTTAAGACTGTAGTTCCCAGCACTTCGGAAGCAGGGGCAGGCAGATTTCTGAGTTCCAGGCCAGCCTGGTCTACAAAGTGAGTTCCAGGACAGCCAGGGCTATACAGAGAAACCCTGTCTTGAGACTGTAGTTCCATAACCTGCAAGTTCTATCTTCTTTCCCAGCTTTCTTTTTCTCTTATGTGCTTACCATGATGTAGAGTCTATATTGGCCCCTTTGTGTCTTTCACTGCAGGAATATAGGCTCTATGTGAGCAGAGCTTGTATTTTTTTCATGACTATGCTCCCCAGTGCTTTGCTTAGGTGGTCAATGTTTGTTGAATGCATAAATGGCCAACATAAGGCCTACAGGATTTAAGGCATAAAACATACACTTTTAGGTAAAAGGAATGCCAAATGTTAGCTTGTTGTACATTTTTTTCTCAACAAATTTCAGTAGATATATTAAAAACAGAAATTACTTCATGACAGCCAGAGAAGGCTTCATTCTGTGCATTTGTAATACTCTAAACTCAGCAAAATCTCTAGCTGATGTCTAAAGTGTCTGAATATCTTTGTTTTCTTTTCTGTATTGTATAGGTCATTTTAAGTATTATCCTGGGAATTAGGTTTCTGGCTACTAGTGTTAATGACCAGACAGACCAGTTTTGCTCACTACATAATACATGTCACTGAATTGAGTTTTGTTTTTAAAAAAATGTCTTTGTGGCCACATGTCTCATTAAAGGCACCTATCACCAAGCATGGTGACTGGAGTGTAACCCCTAAGACCCATGTGGTTGAAAAATAGAAGTGACTTCCAAAGGTTATCCTCTGACCTCCACATGACATAGTGTATTTTCTCCACTGCCACTATGAACAAATAAGAGGAAATAAATCAGTGTATAACAAAGACTTTTAAAAGTGCTTTTTTACTAGGTAGCCAAGTATGGAGGTGGAAAACCCAGGTCTCAATCTCCTGCGAAGATAGAGTTGGGGGCTATTTATCAGTAAAGAAAAGGATGAGTTAAGATGTGGATGTGAAGTAATCAGTCACTATTGTCTTCGGAGGATACATAGAGGTTTTTTTTGCCCCCTAAAATCAAAAGGTCATGCTGCATACACACTCACATACACCCATCCATGCACACATACATACATAATACATACATACATACATACATACATACATACATACATACATACGTGTGCACACACAGGCTTTATTTAAGAGTCACTGGTTTCAGTAAAAAATAGCCTTGAAATCTGTGAAAAGCAATCTAGGCAATTATTATAACTTACATGTCCTAGAGTGAAGCCACTGAGAGCCACATGATATACTACTCAGCAGCATTACTTCCAGAATTATTGATCCCAAGCTCCCCTTAGAAACAGGATCTTGCTGTGTAGCCCAGGCTGGCCTCAAACACCATACCCTTTTCGTTTAGCCTTCTGACAAGCATGAGCCACCACCTAGTAGATAAGTGAATAGGCCAGCTGTGTTTTCTGGTAATGATTAAATTTTTGATTTTATTGTCCATGGAGACTTGGAAATTGGAGACTTAACTCCTTTGAAGGTAATGTTCTTGAGAATAGCATCTGGGTTCTACTGAGGTACTTCAGACGTGTATAAGATAGGTATTTATAGTTGCAGAACCTTGTTTTTGCCTTTACCCAACAGATGCTATGGTTTATCTAGGAAGGAGTGAGGGCTCTGTGTGTATTGCATTAGAATTACTTTTTTCCATTTATAAATTGAGGTGATTAGAAAACATTTTCTGCTCATTACTCTCAATTCTATCTTGTTATGATTTACCCTATAGTAGCTTAATGAATTCACTCTTTAATTTTTTTAATTATTTCTGTGATTAAGCATTAAGGAACTTAAGGGTTGAGGAATGTGCAAAATGAAGAGGACATTTGGATCTTTGACCAGTCCAGGGTAACAAGTTTTGCTCTGATGATTGTCATTTTATTATGCCCATGAAGTAGAGGCTTCAAATAGTGAATAAGCAATAGATACACATTGATTCCCCGAATAGACTATTATTATTGCAATATCAGAATATTCCAGGTGTATGCCAAACAGAAATGAATTCTGTTTTAGATCAGAAGAGAGTCTCTTTAAAAAGATTAACAACTTGGGGCTGGAGAGATGGCTACTCTTCAAGAGGTCCTGAGTTCAATTCCCAGCAATTACATGGTGGCTTATAGCTATCTATAATGAGACCTAGTGCCCTCTTCTGATGTGCAGGCATATATTCAGGGAGAACACTGTATACATAATGAACAAACAAATCTTTAAAAGTTAATAAATAAATGATCAGAGACTTGTAAAGTTACTAATCAGAATGGGAGGGACTCTGCTGTCATGGTTTTTAGTTCTCCTGCTCTAGGGAACCTCGGGACTATTATGGGTTAAATAGTATGGAGCTGTTACATTTCCAAATTCTAGTTTAGTGTTCTAGGTACACCAGGGGCCTCTAGTCTTCAACACAGTTTGGCTCCAAATGGAGTGTAGATGTAGATATAAATTGTTGGTCCTGAGAACACACACTATTCACTCGTTTTTCTCTATAATGTGTAAGTGATACGTGCTTATTGTCTGAAAAAAATGGTCAGTTGCATATTTTAAGTTTTAGTATTACAAACTCTTTGTGCTTAAGTTTTAGTATTACAAACTCTTTGTGCTTTCCAAATTAGGCATTTAGGATTATCTTATGGATTGAGACTTAAAAATAGGCATTTTCTTTAATTTCTGCACTAAACAAAGGTTTATTTACTGCTCGTCAAATCAGCACACTATTAGGGAATGAGACTGGGCCAGTATTTCAGTAAGGTATACAGTTACATGTACAGGTTCCTGTAACAAAATGATAAAAGAATACTGTAATGGGCATTGGCTGTCTTATAAATAAAAGAGTTCCCCATGGTTGGGAGGGAAGTATTGTGTTTCAGAAGGGCCAGGGAGTCAAGGGCTAGGGCAGATATTCACTATGTGTGATAAGAAACTAGTTTGGGAACATTTAAGGCACCTGGTCCAATATTTGATATAAATTCCTTTGAAGTGGATATATATGTCTAAGGTGCTTGCTGTCTAGTTTACTACTAATGATGGGTAACTTCATTTTAACCTTGGAATTATTGATGTTACATCATAGATACATATACCTATGTATTTATATACACCAGGTATATGCACTACTTCAGGTAGTGCTCATATTTGAACCCAGGTCATTTAAGCACACTATGACTGAGTTATATTCTCAGACCTGCGAGAGGTATTTTTGATAATGCTAGGCTCAATTTACCTTTATACACAGTCAACTTTATATTTCTCCTAAGATACATGACATTGTGTTATTATATAGTTCTCATTGTCCTTTAAGCCAGTAGTTTCCAAGTAAGATGACTTTGGAAGCTGTTCAAAATCATCTTGGCTTCCCTTCTTCCTCTTCAACTTTGAGCTCAGTAGGTCTTAGGTTAACTTGGATTTTCTGCTGTACAGATGTCCATGTGTTTCTGACACACAGTGGTTCTAGCCTGACATGTACCATTATCAAGACCAGTAATCTCTGTACTATTACATTGTCATAGATACTGTGGCAGGCATATGGCAATTCTGGGACTCTTCTGATGGTGCATACTAATACGCCTGGAGATTCTCTAGCAAAATGTACAGTGCCTAGGAACTTAGAAAAGAAACCTGAGAAATGTAACTGTACCATGGGTACCATAGGTGTTTGCTCAGTGACTGTGCAAATGAACATTATCTGAACAATACAGAAAAAGACTCTGTGGGGCAGAGTAAGTATCTCATGTAATTTTTCTAGGACCAGGGAACCTAGTTCTCTGCATTCTCCTTAATTACTCCAGAGTCTTGTGTTGAGTCTGGGGAGTCATACTCCTTAGGGAAGCCCTATCACCACACTGAAAGAAGGCTCTGCAAGACTGACTGAGAAAGTCATGGGAATGCCTAGCCTGGAAGCTATTTGCAAATGTTATGCTGATATTTTTAAAAGTTGTGTGTGATAGAAAGGAGAGGACAGAAATTTAGTCCATATCTGTCAAGTCAGGTGAGTGGGTTGAGTGACAAGAAGTAACTTTACAATCTCCATGAAGTTCTCCCAGCACAGGAGGTGTAGAAGCAGCATGAGTATCAGAAAGGCTATAAGATCTTGACGGGTAGTGTGTGCAATTCTTCCAGAATAAAAATCCCCACGCTTTGTGACATGCCTGTTTAATCATGAATGCTGAACATGTTCAGTGCATCTCACAGCACCTATCACAGTGAAACATTCGCTCCAGAGAAACAATACAGAAATAATAATGGTGTCATTAACCCTACAGTTTGAAGATGAAGCCTATAATTCTGTAAGAAAAACTGATTGACCTTGGGCAGCTAGTGTCTTAATGTTTCTTAGGTGATTGTGAACTTCAATAAATGGTTCACGTAAATCCTTTACCCGGTGAATCTGGCTGAGAGAATAGTCATTAAGTTTATAGTCTGAAACTACCCAGAGAAATTATTTGGGAAATTAGTATTAGTATTTTATATGTTCTTGGTGGTAGTGGTTACAGGGCACACAGAGTGTCCCTGTGTAGCCCAGACTAGTCTGGAACTCACTTTGTGGCCCAAGCTGGTCTTCCCAAGTGCTAGAATGGTTGGCATGAGCCACTCACTTGGAATAACCCTAATAGTCTACGTTTTCTCCTCCCCCCAGAATTGAGGACCAAACCCAAGGCCTTGCACTTACTAGGCAATCAGTCTACCACTGAGCTAAATCCCCAACCCCCTAAGGCCTAATATTCTAACCATGAGGCTTTTTAAATTTTCTGTATCTGTGAATCTGCCTTCTCACATGTCACCATCCGTTCTTCACCCCACACTTACCATCTGCCTCTCAGATAGATGCTAAATATAGAGGGCAATATTTATCTGGGACTGCTCAAAGGAAAAATGTTTGACATGAGTGAAACACCTCTGATTAATGTCCTAAAGCATAAGTTTTAATTGTCTTGACTTCAACCAAAAATTGCTTCAGGCTGGGGAAGTGCAGTGGTTGATTGGGGTCAGCATGTTAGAGCTATGGGTTCGATCCTCAGCTCCCCAAAACAACCTGAAAGTACTCATATGTCACAGTTTGCTTCCTTTTTAAACACAGATCATAAACACCAGCAATATGGGGATCAGCTTTGTTCTGTGTGTCAGTAAATAAACAGGTGGTCTTTTTCTAATTCAGGTAACTGGCCTTTGTTGTTCTTAATTCTATTAGTGAACTTTTTTTTTATACTTAACTACTTTAAAGTTTTTATGGTTTAATCTATTCTGGATTTGGAAACCAGATATTGAAGTTTGCTAAGAGTTATTTGTGAAAATGATGAGGCTTGGGATCTATGTGAAAATAACCTTAGGCACAGGGTGGGAGGGTGGTGTAGTGTCAGACTTACTAACTGTTCAAGCTGTGTGTTGTGTGCATGTTCTGGATACTTTCTGAGTTTTCAACATGTTTGCAAATTTTCCTAATGCTTTTCCTTCATCTCTGTATCTGTATGCTGTGTGTGCATGCTTCTGTGTCTATAAGTAGGTGTGGAGGCCAGAGGTGAGCGTCAAGTGTTCTTCCTCGTTTGTTCTCCACCGTATTTTCTTAAGAACCTGAAGCTCACAATTAGCTAGCCTAGCTGGCCAGCAAGCCCCAGAGATACTCCCATCTTTACCTCCCCAGAGTACCTTCTTGTTTGGCCTGTTTTCATTAATTAGTTAATTAATTAATTGTTACTGATGGTTTTTGTTTTGTTTTTATTTAATTTATTAATTTTTGTTGTTTTGTTTTTAACATGGGTGCAGGGGATTAAGCTCTGTCTTCATGCATGTGTGGCAAGCACCTTACCCTGAACTCCCTTCCCAACCCTAGTTCTTATTTTTTGAGGCAGAATCTCTCTATGTAGTTCAAAACTGACCTGGCTAGCACTCACTCACTGGTCCCCCGGGCTGGCCTTGAGTTTCCACAGATCCTCTATCTCTACTTCTGGAGTGCTAGGGTTAAAAGCCTGCACCACCATTCTGGCTTAGCTTTTTGTTTTGCTATTGTTGTTTTTATTAGTTTATTTCTGTGTGTCCATGGTGATGGGAAGGTGTCTATGGACACATGTGTGAAGGTTGGAGACTGACGATTTGTAATCTTCTACCTTCTACCTGTCATTTATGGAAAAAGTTGTCTCTATCTACAGATTAAGGTTTGAAATGGCTAATAAATTCAGTTTCTGGCCTTTGATTCCTGGACTCTAAATAGGGGTGTGTGTGTGTGTGTGTGTGTGTGTGTGTGTGTGTGTGTGGTCAGAAGTGAAGAAGGTAGAAGTATTGCAACAGTTAACAAGACAATCAGAAGATAGGTATGCCAGCCTCCCCTTGTATCTCCTTTTTATAGTTGTGACAGTTGACACTCACAGAAAAGAAGTCCACCTAGCAGCAAGATTAGCAATGCACTTATCTTGCTTTGTAATAAGAGTCTTCATTAAGTGTCATAGGCAACAAGACTATAACAAGCTAAAGCTGGGGGGTGGAGCTCAGTGGAGCACTGGCCTGGCATGGATGAGGGCCAAGGCTTAATCTCCAGTTAGAAGTTTGTTAGATGCCATTACAGTGTGTGCATTGCATTGCAAGTTTATATCCGCTTCTGTGGGTGGTTCCCGATAAAAAGTTAAATTGGGTGATTTTTTTTTTTTATTGCTCCTTCCTAAGGGAATCATTTGGAAAACTATTAATGTCATTTTTCTTTGTTTTTAAGTTTTGCTCCAATTCAAAATTTCATTTCAGAATTACAAAATAATTTTGAAAAAAAGATCATCTAATGTTAACTTTTAATACCCTGAAGTTGTATAGTTAAACTTTTTATTCATTGTTGAGCTATATAATTATTTCTCAATTTTCTGTCTTTATTCTACAGAATGGTAAATAAGATTGGCCATCTTTGGAAAGGCCATTGATCTGCCTCATGTAAAGTATGCTCAGCTCCTTTCCAGTGGTGTAAGTATGCAATTTCAACTCTTAGCCTGTCAGCCGAGTTAGTCATGATAAGTGACTAGGACTGTGACTCAGATTTGACAGCAAATGCTTTTAGAATCCAAATAACTTTTTTAAATGGCATTTGTTTCTTTATGTGTTGGGGGTGGTTGTTAATTTGCTTCTGCCTGTGTGTGGAGGTCAGGACAGGTTGGTGCAGTGTGGTACTCTCCCCCTTCCATGTGGGATCAAACTCTGGTCAGCTTAGCAGCAAGCATTTTTACCCTCTGAGCCATCTTGTCAGCCCAAGAGCAAAGGAACTTTTAAAAAACTATTCAAATGATGTATCTCTTTGACATTGGGGTAAACAAGTATCAGATGGTGAGGATGAGGTTTCAAACCTGTGAGCTTTTTTGTTTTCTTTTTTCTTTTTCTTTTTTTTTAAATCATTTTTTTAACATTATATTTTGACATTTTTTCATTTAAACATAAATTGTTTATATTTATTATTTTCTGAAAAGTTATTTTATTTTCATTATGTGCATGTGTGTGTGTGTGTGTGTGTATATATATGTATATATATATATATATATATATATATATATATATATATATGCACAAATGCAGTTGCCCATGGAAGTCAGAGGCGATCGTCCAGAACTGCAGTTTGTTAGCTGTTTCCTGTGAGTGCCAGGGGCCAAGCTCGGGACTCCTACAAGAACAGCAAGTGCTCTTAACTGTTGAGCCTCCTCTCCAGCCCCATATTTATTATTTTAACTGTTTAATAGCCTAGAAGCTTGTGAGGTAGATGGTTAAGTGTTAGAGCTCTCATTGCATTCTTAGGAATAAGCAGAATATGAAAAGCATGTTCTCTTAAAGCTTGTTTTGTATGCAAACTCTTAAGGACATCTAAGCCATTTCTCTCTCCCCTACTGCAGATGGTAACATGGTTCTGCAGGTGAGCTAATGTAGTTGCTAGCTGTTCTTTAGAGTCAAGTCAGAGAGATACAAGTGGAGATGGTGCTGTTGTTGCAAGAGGTTTTTTTGTGCTGGAATATGAAC
This sequence comes from Mus pahari, assembly GCF_900095145.1. NCBI lineage: Eukaryota > Metazoa > Chordata > Mammalia > Rodentia > Muridae > Mus > Mus pahari. The sequence goes on along the minus strand of NC_034597.1, from coordinate 55,898,364 downwards.
TGTAACCACTAGTTCATATAAAATAGGCCTCCGAATAAAAGTATTCCGGGAATTTCAGAAATTAGAGAAGATAAAGGGCCTATTAGCTCATTAAGTGTATCTTTAGCGGCTAGTGCAGAGTGTCTTGAGCCTACGTAATTTCTAACATTTGGTAGAGTCTGTTTCACTTAAATTTCTTCTGTTTTGAATGACAGTTCTGTAATCTAATAAGTAGACATTAATGTTGGTATTATTATTATTATTATTATTATTATTATTATTATTATTATTTAGGTGTTCTGTTAGAGCCCCTCCCCCACATTGACGCTGATTTAGTGAAAAGGTTTGGGAAGAGAGCCAGATGACAGGAGTTGTCTTGAATCTGCTGAGTGCCCTGGGAAAGGCACTTTATCTTTGAGGCTTTGCCCTCCCTACCCACCCTCTTGCTTGCTGGCATCCCTGCCTACTGCTTTCTTTGTTTTTTTTTTCCTTTCCTTTTCCTTTCCTTTTTCTTCCTTATCCTTGTTTGTTTGTTTTTTTGAGACTGGATTCACTGTGTCTAAAATAGCCCGGAGCTTGCTTTATACCTCAGGTGAGCCTTGAACTCACATAGAGAGGAGTGCAGTAGTTGGTGCATTGTATACACATATGATATTATCACAATTTTAAAAATAATTAATTCAAATTAAACAGAAAGCAAAACATTAAAGGATTTATTGCTGAATGAGTAACAGCAGTAAGGTTTTGGGTCTTTTGTTGTCGTTTGGTTTTTGAGCGCCGATGCTGAAGGGCAGTGCAGGTCTTCACAGGTGAAGCTTTCCAAGCGTCTGTCAAACTTGGAGTCGGTTTAAACATTTTGAAGGCCAGGAGTCGTAGTCAGCAACTCCCTACAGCGTCTGGGGCGGTTTCCTGTGTCATCCCTGAAAGAAGGGAGAGTTCTCCAGTGGGTCGCTGTTGACTCTGGTCTCCCATACCCAGGAGTCTGGTGAGGCTTAGGAGTCTCTGGCCTGTAATCTCAGGACTTGGGACAGGAAGGCAAAATCAGTGTGTGTCTGAGGCCAGCCTGCACGGTTTACAAAATCAGTGTGTGTCTGAGGCCAGCCTGCAAGGTTTACAGGACACTGTCTCAGAATGCCGAAGCAGAGCAGAGTAGGCGATGGGCAGCAGCTCTGCTGTGTCTTATAGATGTGTTTGTCACTTACGGCAGTGTCTGAAACCATGTCAAAGCTGCATAACAAATTTTCCCCCAAATTACACAAAATGGAAGTCAGTCAATGCTACTTAAAAAAAATACTGAAGTGTGATTGACTTTGGAATGTAATTTGTTCACAAAATCCTTTATTGTGAGAAGGGCACTTACACCATAGTTTCTAATCAAAGACTGGTCTTAGGTTTTAGTCAATTTAAATTTACCAAATAATTTGAATTATAAATCATTTTACTCTACTGTGAAGCTCAGTTCTCTCTAAAACATTTCTTACTTAATCTTATTGTCGTTTTCTTATTTTAAAGTGGCCACTCTTTTGATGGTAGGGAATGCTGTATTTTATATGCATAGTCAGAAGGGTCTGGAATGTTTTGAATCATCCTGCAGTGGCAAGATGGGTTCTGCCTGGTCATTCTGTACAGAAAGATAAAAACAACAGAAATAATGCGGAAGAAAATCCTGTCTACCAAGAAAACCTTAACTATTAATGCTTTAAAATTCGTGTCATTTTTGCCCCTGTGATTTCAATGCTAAGCAATCATTTCTGAATGCTTAGCTAGACTCTTCTGTTGTGTATCTCCAGAATATCATTTATAAAGGTATGTCCTGGACCTTGTGGCGTATCTAGAAAGGTTTTAGGTATTATTGCAAAATACAGTTAATGTCTCAAGATGTACTGTGGTCTTACAATATCAATTTAGGAATTGAGCCATAAGTCCTAACTGAATTGTTCTTTTCTATTTTAATTTTTGTCTCTGTTATTTGAGTGTTAAAATTCTCACATTATTTTCAATTTCTTTTAGTTGGAGCCTGCATTCAAATTAGTAATTAAAAGCAGAAACTGTCCCTTATCCTTTGAGTGATCTCTGTGCATGAGAAAAGTAATTTAGTCCCTCCGTGTTACCGTCTTTTGCTGTAAAAGGATTGCTGGCATTATGGTGCTAGGTGACTGTTATAGGTCATCTGCTGCTGCACTTTTATGATGTTGTGCTTACACTAGATAAATTATGAGTGATACAAATGGAAACTGGCACAATATATCTCATCATGTGTATTGATGCACATTGACACATGAGCGCTTCAAATCATTTGTGTGTGTGTGTGTGTGTTTCTTGTTGACATACTGTGTCTTCTGTGTCATGTGCATGATGTGATCCTTATTTTTCTCTTCTCCGTTGCCATTTGGTCCTGACAACTATGACCACCCCTTTAGCCCCCTTGGCAGAAGGGGCTGCTCTTGGTACAAATTATAGACTGCCATTTAAATATAGTAAGAACATATGCTTAGAAATGACTAGATGTTCTGGACAATCAAAGTAATATTCCCCCTTTATGGGTTTAGAATAAAAGTGGTTTCCAATTGTTGAATTATCTAAACGGTGTAAAGTTGTTCAGATGTGAAACTTTATATTAATAGACAGTGTCGTGCCATATAGAGGAAGGCTTGAAGAATGGCACCTGCCTTATTGTCTGCTCTGACTGAACAGGGTAGAACAATACAGTTAACTTTCTTGCACATGGATAAAATAGTCCTTAAAGTTAGGCATCTAAGGGAAGAACAGTTTGTGAAATGTCTTGATTGGATGAAAACTGAAGATACCAAAACAGACCTTTTACTTATTTTCAAGGGGAAGTAATTATGAAGATGAAAAATAATTAGGAGGAGTAACTGGAATTTGCCAAGCCAGTACATTACTTTGTTTGGCAATTGCTTTAAAAAAAAAATGGAGGCAGAGAGTACTTGAATTAATTTGATTTTAGGACAGGTCTCACTAAGTTACAAAATGACCTTGAACTCAATCTGTTGGCCAGATGCACTGTCAAAGTTGTTATCTTTGTGCTATCAGGCTGGCTTTAGACTTTCTGAAAGATACAAAAGTATTCTAAGCCTAAACTTCCTTAACAGTTTATAATAAAACATTAAAGTAAAACAAAGTAAATCATATGTACCATGCTATGAGGGTTAGACGAGGTTACATTGTATGAAATACTCACCCAGTTTCTGAGTAAAAGTGACTGCTCAATTGGGTTTCCAATTAAGGGTATCAGAGGGATGAAGAAATAGTAAGTGCTCCAACAGAGTTAGGGGACTGGCCTACAGCACATTTAAAGGATAAGGAAATCTAGCAATTGCTTATTGCAAGGGTACTCCGTATCACTTATATCTGTCACTAGAAAATATAAATTAAACTAGAGATGATTATCATTTTCAAAAATCCTGAATTCAAAAGTCAGATTTTAGAAGCTAGAGAAATGGTTCAGCAGTTAAGAGCACTTGCTGTGTTTGCAAAAGACCCAGGTCAGGTCCCCAGCCCTTACATGGCATCTTACAATACTGTAACTTCAGATCCAGGACATCCAATGCCCTCTTATGGAACTGCGTTCATGTGGTACCCATGTGTACATGCAGATTAACACTCAGACATACAGAATAATAAAGACAAACACGCAAATCTTTTTAAAAGTCAACTTTTATTAGAAAGTAATTCAAAGAGAGAACCTTTTTATGATGCAGCTAATGCAGTGGTTTTCAGCCTTCCTAATGCTTTAATACAGTTCCCCATGTTGCAGTGACCCCCAACCATAAAATTCTTTTCATTGCTACTTCATAACTGTAATTTTGCTGCTGTTGTGAGTTGTAATGTCTGTGTTTCCTGATGGTCCTAGGTGACTCCTTTAAAGGGTTATTTGACTTCCAAAGGGATTACAACCCACAGGTTGAGAACTACTGGACTAATGTCTCAGCCAAAATATTAATTAATTTTTCTCTCTAAGAAAACATTTTCTGGTATGCTATATTGTCTTTTGCTAGTTAAGATGGAAACATGTAGAATCAATTTTCTAAGACATGAATAGCTCCAGTTGCTGTACACACATGAAGGATCCTTTTAGAGAGCATGCAGCTTATGAGAGTGCTAAGAATAAGAAGCAGTGCTTGATGTCTTGTTGTATGTACTGTTCTTAATCTCCACTGAAGTAGTATTCACTTAGACTCGGCCAAGAAAAATGTTTGTTATTGAATGGCCTAAGAGTTCTTGGTCAGTTTTGCAGGTTATTTGGGAAAGCGATTCCTATTATATGCTACCACACAATAATATACTTCAAGACTAAAGAAAGGAAAACCCAAACCCTGTACGTTTTCACATAGTCTGGGCCTGATGCACTGATGTACTTCACCCGACAAATTGATATTTTTTGCATAATTAACTTTTTGCTTCCAAATTTTGGTTGATTACCAAAACAACAACAAGTTTCATTCTATTATAAGTTGGGTTTTATGTTATAACTGATGCACTTCTACTAAACTCAGGATTTTTAGCAATCTACATCATGACCAAAAAAAAAATCTATCCGAACTCGTCATTTTTAATTTTTGTTGTGTATATCTGTGTGTGTCTGTGTGTTACTATGATGTGTATGAATGCATGTGGATGCCAGAAGTGTACATAATGTGTATTTGCCAGGTGCTCTCCAATTCAGTTTTTGAGACAGGGTCTCTCACTGAACCTACTGAGGATGAACTTCACTGGTTAGCTTGCCTGGCTGGTTGGCACACTCTCCAGTCTACCTCTCCAGTGCTGGAATGCCTAGCGTATGCTGCTGTTCTCAGCTTTTGCATTGGTACAAGAGGCTGAGCTTAGGCACCCCTACTTACATAACAAGCATGTCAGTTGACTGAGCCATCTCCCTATCCCTTATAATTTTGTATTCAGTCAACAGAGCTGGTGTAGAGTTTAGGCCTCTTCTTTTGAGGATTCTTAATGATGAAATTTTTTTTTAGTTTACAATAAAAGCTCTTCATTTTTATCCTCCTTCTTTTCCCTCCAGTTTGCTGGAAACCATGTCTCACTATACAGATGAACCCAGATTTACCATAGAACAGATAGATCTGCTCCAACGTCTTCGGCGTACCGGGATGACCAAACATGAAATTCTTCATGCATTAGAAACTTTGGACCGTCTTGATCAAGAGCATAGTGATAAGTTTGGAAGGAGGTCCAGCTACGGGGGAAGCTCATATGGGAACAGTACCAACAACGTTCCAGCATCTTCTTCTACAGCCACAGCTTCCACACAGACCCAGCACTCGGGAATGTCCCCATCACCCAGCAACAGTTATGATACCTCCCCACTGCCTTGCACTACCAATCAAAATGGGAGGGAGAACAATGATCGATTGTCCACATCCAATGGGAAGATGTCACCATCTCGCTACCATGCAAACAGCATGGGTCAGAGGTCATATAGCTTTGAAGCCTCAGAAGAGGACCTAGATGTAGATGATAAAGTGGAGGAATTAATGAGGTTAGTATGTTGCCTATTCAGAATTCCCCCCAGACATGTATATTTTCTAAGACTGTTTTTAATTAGGCTGTATTTTTTTTCAGCTGCTTACTAATAAGAACAATGAGTTTTCCCTCCCTTCTTTGGAAATGAAAGTGAAACTTCAAATTTTGGTTTTGGTTCAGATTTTTTATTTCCTCTCTGCTTCAGCCCTTTTGCTGTGTGATGAAGCTTTTCTAGTCTCTTGATTTGTCCAAGGGCTTTCTCTATTTATGGCTTGAGCAGACAGTTCCTGACAGAAGTTCATTTAATCCAGTCCAGTCCCCAATCTTTCATTGTAAATACTTTTTCTGAGTGGTAAGATAAATTTACCATGATACAGAATACATACACTCTTCATTTTGTTCCTTGCAGCATTTCAATCAGTGCAACAATTTGAGCAGCTATTGGGTCAGAAGTAATTTTCTGTAAGAAACAGATATATACCACCCTGCCCCTAAGAAGCTGAAGTTTTGCCAGGCGTGGTGGCTCACGCCTTTAATCCCAGCACTCGGGAGGCAGAGGTAGGCAGATTTCTGAGTTCCAGGCCAGCCTGGTCTACAAAGTAAATTCCAGGACAGCCAGGGTTATTCAGAGAAACCCTGTCTCGAAAAACAAAACAAAACCAAAAAAACAAGAAGCTGAAGTTTTGATTTTAGCAGTAGATGCAATGCCCACATGCACTTCATACATCATCAGTTACCAAGTAAGCGTGTTTAAACTCAAAAAAATGAAGGCCACTTTCAACCAAAGTCACCAGGACTTTGTACCAGACCTGTTTCACTTTGAGGGTAATAGATACTGTGTTTTACATCTGGTGTCTAGAACTAGAAATTTTCCTTAGCACCTGGTGGCAGCTCAGCATATTAGCTGAGTAGATAAATCTGGCCTAAACCACAAGGGTATTCTATTTGATAAGGATTTGGAGCTAGTGAGATGGTTTGGTGAATAGAGGTACTTGCTGCCAAGTCAGATGACCTGAGTTCCTCCCCTGGAGCCAACAAAGTGGGAGGAAAGAACCAATTCCCAGAGAGTTGTCCTCTGACTGTAAGCATGCAATGCCACAGGTACATGGCACACATACAGTACAGATATGTACATATAATCAATGAATTATTTTTAATTTTTTGAAATAAAAAGTATGTTAATTATAGTTAGAGAAACAGGAAAAGGTATCAAAAAGGCGTGTCTTTACTCTGATTAAGAATATAAGCTGGGTATGGTCACATGCCCGTAACTCCAACCTTTGGACGACTGGAGCAGGAAGATTGATGGCAGTTCAAGGACTTAACAGAGTGTGAACCTTTCCAGACAGCATCAAAAGGAAAACAATACAGATGAGGCAGACTGACAAACATAGTAATACCTTAGGATGCCACACCCATCCTCACATCTTCATGTTCTGTACTAAATGGTTAGAATTAGGAGGTGTTCCCAGACCTTTACAAACAGAAATGACAAAACGTTGTTTTCAATAGAGTTATGCTGTTGTGTAAAAAAAAATGAAGCCTTGGGCTGGGGAGATAGACTTACTGCTTAAGGGCACTTGTTTTTGTAGAGAACCTGAGTTTGATTCCCAGCACCCACATGGTAGTTCACAATCATCCATAACTCTCGTTTTAGGGAATCCAAAACCCTCTTCTGATCTCTGTAACACCAAGCATGCATGTTGTACACACACATACGTGCAAGCAAAATACTCACGTACATAAAATAATCTTAAAAAAAAAAAAAAAGATGAGAGCCTGTAGATAAGTTGTTTACAGTTGATAGTGAACAGAATTATAGACTTATTAGAAGTCAAAACAAAGGTTACAACTGAGTTATAACCGGTCCTTAAGATTCTCTGACATCAAGACAGAATGATGGGGGCTTTGACACTGCTGTATGATCCATCCTGTGGCACCTCTGCCATGAGACAGCCTTAAACACATGGGCATGATTTGTTTTCAGGGAAGAGTTGCTACGTATGGAGTTCTGGGCAACAGGAACCGTGGGGTCCGTGTACTGAGGGGCATCACACCTCAGCCAGGTTTTAGGGCTCTGAAGTTCAAGAGACTGATGTGGTTGGTTCATCCCCGGCTGTAACACTGGTGCCAAGGCTCTGCTGTGGCTGGTGACTTTCTTAGTGCTGAAGATTGAACCCAGAGCTTTAACTTCCACTGAGTCACACCCTTGGCCGGAGCTGGTGTTAGAGCTTAGCATATATCATTTTCCAGTTTAAGAAGGAGAATCATTTGGACAAATGAGTCACTTTTTATTGAAATTTCATGAGGTTTTAATTATCCCGAGTAGAGAAGATAGCAAGATAGCATTTATTTGTTCAGGTGCTAGCTTGTGTTATTTGTGCACATTCCTTGGATACAGGCTCACAGGTATAGTGTGTGTTTCGGTTGTGTACTCTTAATTGTTGTGTAGTTACTAGGACACCTTCTTAATCCTTTTCTCTGTTTCTTGCTCAGAACAGCTCTCGTGGTGACATTTAGTCAACTAGGATCCTCCAGACCTCTGGTCTTCCTGTTCCCCCACAGTTGGGCTTTCTATCATCCCATCTTTGGTCAGGCGTGCCCCTCCTCACCTTTGTCAAGTTTGCAGAGGATATTCCTTCCTAGGGCACAGAGAGAAGTTAGCTGCTCACATGACATTTGCAGTCTCTACAGCTGTGCTGGGTGTTTGATCAGAGAAACTGAGGTTCGTGAAACTAGTAATTTGCTCAAGAAAGTTCGATTATCAGGCAACTGAGCCTAAATTATATCCCATGTCTTTGTTATTATTATTATGTTGATGATACATTTTACTACTATAATTACTTGTGCTTATAGATTTAATAAAGTTTTAGTAAAGGAAGTTAATATAATTCTTCAAGAGAATGTGAAAGGCCTTCCTTACTGAGCTTGCCATTGCCATTCTCCTTCCTCAACATACCTGCTACTTCAGATCAGTCACTTAGCAAACAAGGAGTTTTCAAACAGTAGCTCTTCCTGAGTATTCTGTGTCCATCTAGTGATATACTGTCCTTGCTGCTTACTTAACACTGGTGACATGACAGTGACCTGGAACTGGTGAGCTCTGGTAGGAAGCATGGATACCCAAGTGCCTTCTTGCCTCATTTGCTGTGTAAAATCTACCTCTAGCACCCAGTCCCAGCCTGCAGGCACTCCACTATAAGACATGTTTTGCAGATTTTATAATCCAGTCAGGTTGTATTACAATATATAATTTGAAGATATGTAATGAAGTGGTGTGTGTGTGTGTGTGTGTGTGTGTGTGTGTGTGCGCACGCGAGTGTGCGCACATGCATGCAGCTACATCAGGTTATAATTGTACCCTTGATCAATTGTTAGAGTCAGAAATTATCTTTTCTAGTTTGCATTGGGATCAAAAAAGGAGGAATAAGCAAGCCATACTAGCATATAAATTTTCAGTAAATGGTTGAATGTGCCACTTTAGGAAGGACTGAAAGCCAACAATGAAGACTCATTTTATATTAGGGCATCTTAAAAGGCCTATTAGTATGTAAGTGTATGCATAGGAATGTGTGTCTGCATCTGCAGATATAATAGGATATATCAGTGTTTTCCTGTGGTCGTTTATGTAATATGAGATAATGTAAATGAGACTTATTAGAATTAGTAATGCTGCATATTAAAATAAAGTCTAGCATCCTTGAACCCCGATGATTTAAAATTCAAAATTTGTGAGTACTGCTGTGTCACAATTAAAAAATTCAACAGTACCACATATTCCTAGGCACAGAGTTATTTAAAATACTGTCCCAAGTTACATCTAGTCTCACTGAATACGTTATGTAAAACGTAATTGAAATTTGTGTTTCATTTGGGTTCTGTCCCTAAGATATCTTATTATAAATATGAAAACAGTCCCAAATTTAAAAAAGAAAATCTGAGAAGGCTTCTGGTCTGATGTTCCTCAGGAGGGGCTCACAGCTTGTGTATACTTGTACAGACAGGATGTTTATGCTCCCAAAGAAGGTAACACCGCTGCGTGGTGGTGCTCCCCCTCATAGTCTCCATATAGAACAGCTCTCCCTTTAATGTTCTCTCTTAAAATTGTGCCCAGGGAGAAAGTCGTGTCTTTCAAATGTGAAATACACTGCTTTGGCTTCATCTTGGGGTGACTTTGAGCTAGCTCCTTTACAACATCCAGAATACTAAGGGCGTGTTAACTTAGGGAGTATGAGTCATCTTAAAGCAAATCATTTTAAAATATGAGCCCTTTAATATGCTTTCTTCCAGAAAACAAATCAGTGTCATTTTGAATCAACACAATAAACCTTTCCATCCTAATTTGGAAAACATAAACATACTTGAAAATAAGAATTTAAAGCTGTTATATAAATTATCTAGATCTGAGTTTCTATTTTATAGCCTTTAATCTCTAAAAAAAAAAAATTCGCTCATTAAACAAATTAAGTTGTATGAAAAATTGATGCTGAATATGATAGTCATTGTGCTAAAGGACTTTCCAGGTTAGTAGGAGAGATGGCATGCTTAGGAACATGAACTGTATAGAGCATTGTGTGCTTAGTACAGTTGAGGTGTTAAGAGTTAGCCTACAAATGAGATCTATCTTTGTAAACCATGATGATCCGGGAGAATGGTTCTCAATAGAAGGCAGTTGTCTTTTATAAAAGTAGTCAGGAAGCCAAGTGTGGTGGTACCCTTCTGGAATCCAAGTACTTGAGAGGTGGAGGCAGGAGGATCCCTGTGTGTTCAAGACCACCATTGACTACATCAAAAGGCCCTGCTTCAAAATAAAACAAAGGCAGAAAGCACGGTAGTGGTGTCACTTAGAGCGCAGCACTCCTGAGACTGAGAAAAGAAGATCTTTAGTTCAAAGTCACCCTGGGTTCTTACATATGTGCGTTCCATACATACAAACACACAAATTTTAAAAGTGATTTGTTGGAGGCTGAAGAGATGGCTCAGGAGTTAAGGGCACTGACTGCTCCTCTAGAGGATGTTGGTTCAATTCCCAGCACCCACATGGGAGCTCACAACTGTTTGCAACTCCAGTTCCAGGGATCTATCTATCCCTCCAGGCATACATGTGGTGCATACATCAGTGATTACTGGCAAGACATCCATACAATTATAATAAAATTAAATATTTTTTTTTTATTTTTTTTTGATTTATTTATTTATTTATTATATGTAAGTACACTATAGCTGTCTTCAGACACTCCAGAAGAAGGAGTCAGATCTTGTTAAGGATGGTTGTGAGCCACCATGTGGTTGCTGGGATTTGAACTCGGGACCTTCGGAAGAGCAGTCGGGTGCTCTTACTCATTGAGCCATCTTACCAGCCCCAAATTAAATATTTTTTAAAGTGATTTTTCAAAAAGGCACTCCTGATGAATTTTTCTGTTTTTATTAGGAAGGATAATAGTGGAGAGTTAAACTAGTTTAAAAACAACGGCAGTGGGCTTGGCAGTGCTGGTTAGCGCGCTCCATCCTGCTGTAGAGGTCCATCAGATGAGCACAGTTGCTGGAATCTGAAAAGAGGAGCAGGAGAAGTGGCATGCACTTCAAGTGCCTATCGTGGCCAAGTGGCTGCTTGTGCTAATTCACTAAGACTTCCAAGGTGGACATGTGAGATATTTGGGGGGAGTGGAAGAAAGGACTCAATCTCTTTAGGCAAATATTCAAGTTTTCAGCAAAGGGAAGAAATATGGACTAGAAGAGGAGAGAGCCATATTTGTGTAAGCTGTGTTTTATACTATCAAATGGGTGATTCCACAGCTGGAATAGCAGTTAAGGAGAAGGTGAAGAAGACAAACAGCCAAGTAAGCCTGATAGGATGGAACTGGGCAGTGAAGGGGAATGCAAGTACCTAGTGAACCCAAGCAGATGGGCAGTCTTGGAAAGTGACTTGACTTGAAAACATTTTGTTCATGCATGGTGCTCTGAAATACCTGGTCTAAGATGCACATTTAGACTGATGTATGTCTTAGAGTTACAGTTGATTATGTGTTTCTTCTTTGCTTTGGTCCTGACTGACTAATTTATAGAAATAGTTTGTGTTTATATAATACATTTACAGTTTCAGAACTTTCTACTTCAGGGAAATGTCTTTTGCATATATTATATGCACTACGTATGTATATATTTATATCATTTAGTTTTTATTCCATTGTTTGGAGGAACATTTCAAAGGCCTTTTTTTGTCAGTGCTAGAGATTGAACCTTGGGCCTTGTGCATACTAGGGAAGCATACTGCCACTGAGCTGTATCCATAACTCTTAAAACTCTTGGAAATGTGGAGAGAAGTGGGGGACCAGTGGGAATGGAGAGGACCAACAGGAGTAGGGAAGGGGGGAGAGGGGACCAGTGGGAGTGGAGGGGGAAGGGATGGGAGGGTCATGGCAGGCAAATGAATGGATCAAAGTACATTATACACATGTGTGAAAATGCCATAGTAAGACCCTTTATTTTACACAATTAATGCACACTAATTATAGACGTGAAAGCCCTTGAAAGGAGTGTGTTAATGTTCTTGTTTTACCGGATGGTGTAACTAGGGCACAACTTAATGTTAACTGACTTTCCGTCACATGTTTTTTGTCTCTTAAGTAGTGAAGGGGCTGGAGATTGAGACCAGGGGGGTTTATGATGCTGGCCAGGCATCATTTAGTCCTTTAGCTACACCCCATTCTTCTTTTTTTTAAAAAATTGTTTTTCAAAAGTGCCTATGGTAAAGCAGTAAAGAATGTATGTGCATACACACTTGTGCATTTTTAAACTTATCGTGGATGCTTTAAAGACTGCATAAGAATGCATTCTTTGAGGTGGTGAGTAGGTTGCTGCTTTCTAAACACTGGAGACTTCCTGGCTTGTTGCAGTCCTTTCATAATGCCATACTGCAAGGCAGTGAGTGATTCAGGACCTGGTTACGTAGTTGAGCGGTTATCTATTCTGTATGATTTAGTGTCTGCTCTAGGTGCATTTCATTTAAAATAAGTTGATTTAATTTTGATTTTAAATCATTAGTCAAGAAAATACCATTTGCTCATTTTGCCTACAAAAGTACATTTTTAAATTTAATCTGAACAATTATTCTCAAGTATAGTTTCATTTTCCAAGATCATTTGGTATGTTGAAATGCAATACTTTATATAAAAATTTTCAACTTAATTTTATAGTTACCTCAGGAAGCAAATGATTTAGTTTGTGAACAAAAGCCATCTGAAATAAATACTGCTAAAGTTATCTCTTGCTCATAATTGGTACAGATATAGACATTTTCATAATGACGTAGTCAGTATGTAGATAGGAATCTAAATCAGTATGAAAAATTTAAAATATTCCATTAGGCAGCTCATTTTTAATTTTTTTAAAAACCTTTTGATTAGAATTTCCAACCAATCACTAGGGATCTATTGTAGAGCTATATATTGGATACTCACTAGCCCATCTCTATTCTTTTCCCAAATTCCCCACAGCAGGAACATGCCCCTAAGGATTGTACTGCTGCACAAGAATGAGAAACTAAGTTCACATCTTCAGCACCCACATTAAAAAGTCAGGCAGTGGTGTCATGTGTGTTTACCCTGAGGGGATCCCTACAGCTCATTGGACAGCAAACTGGTGAGCTCTGGGCTCAAAGACAAACACAGACATAAACACTACATGCACAGGTAAAACCCACCACAGGAAACACGGCATCCCTCACCAGAGTGTATAACCGTTCCTAGTGAAGGGGCTGAAAGACCTGGTCTAAATTAAATCACAAGTTTTTATATTTTGCTAGGATATACTTTTGTTTCTGCTCCAGTCTCCAGCAAGACATGAACCCCTATGAAATTCGTGATTCCTTTGTCTCAGATCAAAGGTGAACAGGGTTTTACTGTGAATAGCTAGTGGTTAACAATTAGACTTTGCTGAGAGGTTAAAATTGAGGGTATAATATAGATAATCTATACAAGAGGGAAACCAGGCATGGCAGCACACAGCTGTAATCCCAGCACTCAGGAAGCTCAAGGCCAGCATGGACTCATAGACTGTGTCTCAGAAAAATGAAAGAGTGAAAAATGGCTGTGGCTGTTCTTAACAATATCTGACATGGAACTTGTCCTCTCAGCACTCAGGAGCTGCGATGGAAGGGTGCCTTGCATTTGAACCCCACATGGGCTCAGTAGTTCCAAGCCAGCCTAGCCTACAAGAGTGAGTCCCTCTCTCAAAAAATGAAAAAAGAATTCAATATGGAATTGTAATAATTGAATATCATTTGGGGGGTTATATACAGTATTTGTAAAAATAAAAGGAAGGATGTTTTGTTTGCAAAGGTCCATCAGAAAAAGATTATTAGTTCATGCTTTATAGGAGAGCAGGTGGCAGCTTGACTTTAGCTGAGGCCTTTAATCTGTTGACCATGTTTAGACAGTTAACAATCACAATTCTGTCAGTTTTTATCTTGAACAAGAATCATGTTCTTTAAGGACTCTACTTTAATTTTTATTTAAGTATTTTTATTTTGGTGAAAGAATGAGTCATGTGCTTTGTCATTATGGATGTCTGGTCTCTGAAAAATGTGCTATTTAAATAAGTAATAGGCTGAGAGTATATATTACCAGGACTGAATAAATATTATACTTTTTAGTGTTAACTATTCTGTGTATTTATTATATGTAATAGAAAATTAATAAACACTTTTAATATGAAACTAATATTTTAAACCATTCCACATTCTTTTCATTTTTTCTTATACAGAAGAAAGGGAGAGGAAGCAGCTAATTGTAATAAACATATTACAATGCTAATAATTTCACTCATAAGAATGGTATTGAGTTTTGCCCCGGAAGCATTTCCAAGGTTTCCAGATGGGTATCAGTTCTGCAGTTCCTTCCTTAACCTGCAGACCACAGTCTACATACAGCTGATTTTCACTGCCTTTGCTTTTCATTTTTCCAGGGCTTCTATGTTTTCATTCCCTATAATCAGGCCATACATACCGCACATTGATTATTCACAGCATGCAGTTCCCGGTCCCCCCACATGAGACTTGTATCCACAGTGGCATTCACTGAGGTGTCTGTCTGATGGTGTGATGTTTCAGAATTGGAGTATTTGGTGTTTCTTGGTTTGTTGTAATTTCATATTTCACCCAAGTTTAGTCTGTTTCACTTTGATTTCTGTGTCCTTCCTTTCTGTGTCCTCCCCACCTCTCTGCTTCACCTTTCTTTTAGCAAAGATGAGGATTTCTACCTTCAACATACATTGTTGGTCTTGTCTTCTGTTTTTGTTAGGAGGGACAGCAGTGTGATAAAAGAGGAAATCAAAGCCTTTCTTGCCAATCGGAGGATTTCCCAAGCAGTTGTTGCACAGGTAACAGGTAAGAGCCGCAGAGCCCTTTATTCTAGAATCCCGTCTCTACCGTCTCTGCCATCTGAGCAAATGGTGGACTATCGCTTACATTTCCATGCTGCAGCCCTGTCAGCTTGGCATGGTGACAGAAGCCTGGGGTTTAAGCCAGGGCCTCTGGGGTCAGGGACATGCTCCAGTGAGCTTTTAAGAAACTTGTGTAAGTAGAATTTGTAACATTAGTAATAATAATAACTTGTAATAATAACCCCGATTTTATAATGGAAGGGGAATGTTATTTCCTTTTGATTATGACAGAGCCTATGACACGCCATCAGCTGCTGTCTGTTCGATATTTTTAAAAGCTTCACAGTTCTCTAAATTAATTCTAGGATTTTGCCAATAAAAAATGGCTCTTGAGGAAAAAGTAAGTTGGGAGGGGTTTTCCTTTTTAGTTTTGGGGGGGTTGTCATCATTAGGGCTTTGGTTTTGTTGTTGTTTGTTGCTTTTATGTTTTGTTTTGGTTTGTTTTTTTCCTTGGGACAGGGTTGCATGCAGTCCACGCTAGCCTCAAACTCATCCCATGACTGATAACAGCCTTGAGCTCCTGATCCTTTTGCAGCCACCTCCAAAGTGCTGGGATATGTGCACTGCCATCGCCTACTGAAAGTTGTCTTTTGATGACCATTTCTGTGTGAAACCTTCCTCACACCCCTCCTGAGAAGAGAAGAGTCACCAGTGTCTCCTCTTTGTTCTCTATACCCATCTCATTCTCCACCCAGCCCAGCCCTCACCCACATGTGGTGTGTATGTGTCCTTTTCTACCCAGATCGCATCTTAAAAATGGAGCCCCTGAGTGTGAGTGCAAGTATGTCATCATCGTTGGGGTGCTCTTCCTTGGTCCTTAAGCTCTTAGAGGAACCACGATTTCTTTCCAGTCCATTTCCACTTGCTGTGTTGTTACCCAGTCTACGATGACTGTTACAGCAATTGCTGCCACCACCACCCCTTTTAGCTTGCGGCTGCAAACTTAAGCCTTTGGGTATTTCAACCCCCTGCCTCAGTTTTTGTACTTTTGTGGTTACATGCTGGAATCTGAGCCACAGTAGCTCTTCCAGCTCTGCACTTGATCTTAGCCAAAAGGCCGAGAAGTGATCTTCCAGCTCTGATGTTCCTTCAGTGGTCCAAACACTGGTACATACTGAAGCTAATGTTAAGAGGTTACTCTTGCTCATTAATTTGATTAAAATTGTAACTTCAAAGCTAAAAGTATTAAATTTTACCCCTATACCTAATGTCAGCCAACCCTTTATGATATGTATGTGTACATACATGTGTATATCTCTTACCAATAATTCATTTTTATAAATGATGTCTTTGTTGCTGGTAAAAGACTCTTAAATATGTCCTTTAATGTAGAAGTCTTAATGGTAAGGAAAGGTGTGAATTTAATTATTTAAGTCTTTGGGTATTTGCCAGTAGGATGGATAAGATAAATTGTTTATCTTTAATAAACTAAATTACAGTGTGTATTACAGGATTTACTGAAACTCACAGTGTAGTAGATTATGCCATGATGGGATGTTGTCTTTGCATCTTTGCTTTAGCTTCTCAGACTACAATCAACGTATGTTCTGATTTTCAACAGAGAGAGAGGGACAGCCAGACAAATCTGTGACATGATAGAGAATATGCTAAACCTTGAATCATCTTATACTTAAATTTGTTTTAGTATGTACATGCATATATATGTATGTTGAGGTGAGAGGGTTGTTGTTGTTTTTTTCTTTTTCTTTCTATTGTGTGTTCCAGGGATTAAAACTCAGGTCCTAATCCTTGGCAGCAAACTCCTTTACCCACTGAGCCATCTTGTCAGCCCAGGAATTTCTGTAATGCATCCTCTATGCTCATTTCTTATTGCCAAATTCTATTATGTATGTTCATGGCTGAATTTAACTACTTTTAGTTTTGAGACTCCTGCCCATTTGCATACTTTATGCATTCCTCCTTAGCACACCTCATTCTATTAGGGTGTCATCTGGCATTAGTGTAGTGACTCTCCTTAGGTTTAATCCTCAGAGGGTCTGTCACTGTGCATGTGGAACACTTCACACCCACCTGCCTGGTAGAACTGGAAGAGGCATAAAGGAGCTGTTTGGGTTTAGCTCAAACCACACACACATCAACAGGTACACCAAGGGTCTGTTTCTGTTTGCCTGTTCAACCATCACATACATTTTTGTATTTAAGAAAGTTTCAAGGTTTTTTGTTTGTTTGTTTGATTTTGTTTTAATCTACAAAGCAAGAGAGTGAGGAAATTAAAAGCAGGCTAATTTATTTTTTATCTATTGGCTAGCTCACCGAGTTGTTTTTCTCATGTATAATGAATTAGTCACATTTGTGCCCCACCCTGTCCAGCCAGGAACCTAGCAGAAACAGTCATTCTCATGTCTTGGAAGAACAATAAGTTAGTGATTGGCCATTACCTAGACACCCTTCTCTGTTGTTCTGCAGCAGATTCTTTGAAAATCATTCGAGTTTGACTCTAGTATGTGAGATCAACCATAAGATAAAAATCAGAACGGATGGCGCCTAACAACAGAAAATGCTAAATAAGAAAGTGTAGCAAGGTGCCAAATTACGACACATGTGCTGTTCCAGAATAAAATGCAGAGGCTGCTTTTTATAGATTTGGAGGGCTTCTATAATAAGATAAACAAGAAGTGCAGGGGTGGGGTCTGTATAAATAATATCCTGCTGATAGGAGAAATGACAGTGTAAACAGGATATAATAACAGTGCCTGCTGAATTTCCAGCATGTTATTTGTAGATTCCGTCACAGTTGCAGCTGCTCCCACCATGGGTAGATTTTTACCTCTGTGAGAGGTCGGCCAAGATTCTAGCTTTTCACTAACAATGATAGGGTGTTGAGCATAGCCTTGGCTTTAGTAATAAACGTGTATTTTATATTTACTGTCTGCAAAATGTTTCGTTAGGCTGTTCAAGCATTCCTAAAACAAACAAACAAACAAAAATATAATAATCTCTGGGGAAAAGTGGGGATACTCCGAATAAATGAGTAAAGAAATAGGCAAAGGTTGGTGAGAGCGTATCATCCAAAGAGATGTACTAATTAGTGTTGTGTCTTCTTAAATAAGAAAAAAATGTTAGCATCAGAATTTAAAGAACGTTATTACAGTTGTGTTGAATTGCTAGGGTACAGTGAGAAACCAGCAGACACTGAGATTCCATTCTTTCTGACATCCAATCATTGTGTGACTCACACCCTCATTTTCTTTATAAAATGTGGGACTGTGACCAAATGATTGTTCTCTAAGTCCACGTAAGGAGATGCTATAACTGGGTTGAGTGGTATAGTATACAAACATAGAAATGTATTTCTCACAGTTCTAAGGCAGGTTCCATGTCTGGGAACCACCTGCTTTTCTGGCTTGTACACTTGCTGTGTCTTCACATGGTGGAAATGGTGAAGGGTCTTCCAGGCCCCCTAGGGTGTTAATCCTATTCATGAAGGTCTGCCCATGTGACAACCCCCCTCCCAAAGATCCCCACATGTGAACATCTCCACCTAAAAGACAAAGATCTCAACAAAAGGCATAGACATTTGCCACCGTGCACTGACGGTGCTCAGTAAGCCCTCCTCAATCCGTGCAGATCAGAGTATCGGACAGATGGGCATGGAGTCGGATGGGAATTGACAAACAGATACCACACGAGAGAGTGTGTAGAATCTGAGTGTAATTTTTCAAATCGAGCATCAGACTTTTTATACAGAAGAAAAAACAAGAAAAGCCAGGCGGGACACATCCACCGAGTTACAGTGACACAAAACAAAAGGGAAGTATACATAACTGCATTGAAGGTTCCTCTGTGTGGCTTGCTCACTGCCTAGCTCAGGCATTCCTCTTCTTTTATTGCTGAGTAGCATCTCCTTGTCTACACTCCATCAGTTCCCTACCAGTGGGTGTTACCTTCAAACTTTGTGAACTACGAAGATAATTGTTATTAAACAATAGAATTTATATCTAAATTTGAATAGCAGTGTTGCTAGAGCATATATCAGACTGTGGAATTGCCCTGTTATAATAGTCAGAAATAATTCATTTGCTCATTTGACAAGGCTTTATGGGGATTTGGCTGGCTTTAAGTAGATATCCAGTTTGAAAGTTGTCTGCTATCTGACCTTGCAATAAGTGGGCGTGTAGGTGGGCAATCTGACAAATGTTTGGAGCTGTGTGTAGTTCCTCTTCTCAGAGGCTCCCCGCTCTGTCTACAGGCTCTCTGTACCAGTGTTATTAGTATTTTGTGTAGTGTATTTGGGACTTCTCTTGGCTTACAGGTCCTGCTGACTGTGTTTTCTTCTGTCTTCTTCAAATTCTGGGCAGACGGTTCGCCTTTAGAGCCAGCACATGAGGGTACACTGTTTCTTTCTCCTCCTATGATGGAACACACCTCTTCTATTTGATGCCCATATTTTCTCACTCTGGTACAAAGAGTTCCTGAGGAGGCTTGTTTTAAATGTGTGTGTGAAACCCTCTTGGCTTCTATAATTTCACATGAAGTGCATAGAGTTGTAAGTTTCCATGTGAAAGTTAGGTTGGCTGCCAACCTTACAGTGAGAACCATGTTTCCTACTTGAACTTAAAGCAGAACCCACATTAAACTGATTCACAGGCTCAGAAGTCTTGTCAGTAACAGCCAAGGACGATACACAGGTGTGCTGTCCAGGCCAGACTCAGCAGTTTTTGGTTCTCTTTTCACCTAAGATTGAAAAAACAGCATATAAACAACCCCGTACCTAAAATATAATGTAGCTTGTCAGATATATTATTCTCACCAGAACATAATCTTCCTTACCATTGGGAATAGTAAAATGATGTGGCGAGATGGGTGCAGCATGACTCAGAGCAGAGGCTGTATTCCCCAAGCCTAGTAGCCTTGAGTTCTATCTGTGGAGCTCACTGGGTGGAAGGGGAGAGATTGCTCTTCAAAGTTGTCCTCTGATTTCCACATGCATGCTATGGTATGTACCTCACATACACATGGAGTAAGTAAACATGTCATTTTTTTCTTTAAAGCTAGGCCTGGTAGCATACCTTTAATGCCAGCACTAAGAAGGTAGAGGCCATTGTGTCAAGAATTCAGAATTATCCTTGGTTAAACTCAAGATCAGCATGAACAGTGTGGTGCCAGGCCATAAACAAACAATAAATATGTAAAGGGACAATATCTATTTAAGGGGATAGTCTAGGAAGAAAGTCAGAGACAGTCACAGACAGATTTATGGACAGTGTCCTACTTTTGAACATGTTCACCTTAAAGTGCCTCTCTAACCTAAGTAACATTGCTATAAACTTGTCACTATTATTTATGAGAAATTCTTAGAAACTGACATTTTTTAATTCTGTATTTAAAAGATAGGGAGTTTGCTATATCATCCTGGCTGACATGGTATTGTGTAGCTCAGCATGTCCACAGCCCCTCTTCCTTCCTCAGCCTTCTAAATGATGTGACTTTATAGTGCTACTGTGGTATTTTGTAAAACAATTTTTAAATTTAATATTTTGAGTTTGAGTCCTTTTAAAAACTAAAATATGCTATTTTCTTAAAGTATGTGTTTTCTTTTGACAGGTTTTTTTTTTTCTTTTTAACAGAAAGATTGCCTTTTGCGCCTCGTTTCTTCCACTGCTTAGATGACTTTTGAAGGCTGTTACACTAGTTTGCCATGATTTTTCCCGGAGATATCACTGTCTTTGAAGTATATGTGTATAATAATATTAAGACTAATCTCTCTTAGATTTTGTTGATCTCTGTACTCAGGTTCTGGTTTGGCCTTGTCATTGGGCAAATGGCTGACATGAGTTCTAGAGGCAGTTCTGCTCTAGAGTGCATACACACTCAAGGCCAAACCTCCTTTTAAAGAGTTTTTATTTTTAGCTGTAATTGATGTGACACTTACTGAGTGCTAGATGCTATGCTAACTGCTTTTTATAATTGAGAAACAGGCGCAAAGTCCCACAGTTACAGATAAGAAAACCAAGGCGAGGACCTGGCCTCTCGTTCACTGCAATCAGTGTTCTTAAGCATAGGCAGGTCAGTGCGGAGCAAATGCATGTAGAGGGCCAAGGGTCTAGTTAGAGCTGTGCAGGGCCCGGGTTCAGAATAAGTTTCATGAAGTTAATTAGCTGCTTTCTAGAGCAAGGTTTCACCAAGTAATTTATCCAGTTCCGTACCCAGGAAAGGCTTGAACCACCATTTTAAATCTTGGCTCTGCTTAATTCTCACCAGCATTCAGTACCCATTTATGGAGCTAGGCTACTCAAGACTAAATATGTTAACCACATTTTTTTTCAACTTTTTTATTAGATATTTTCTTCATTTACATTTCAAATGCTATCCTGAAAGTCCCCTATACCCTCCCTCCGCCCTGCTCCTCTACCCACCCACTCCCACTTCTTGGCTCTGGCATTCCCCTGTACTAGGGCATATAAAGTTTGCAAGATCAAGGGGCCTCTCTTCCCAATGATTGCCGACTAGGCCATCTTCTGCTACATATGCAGCTAGAGACACAAGCTCTGGGGGTACTGGTTAGTTCATATTGTTGTTCCACCTATAGGGTTACAGACCCCTTCAGTACTTTCTCTAGCTCCTCCATTGGGGGCCCTGTGTTCCATCCACTTCTGTATTTACCAGGCACTGGCATAGCCTCACATGAGACAGCTATATCAGGGTCCTTTCAGCAAAATCTTGCTGGCATGTGCAATAGTGTCTTGAGTTTGGTGGCTGATTATGGGATGGATCCCTGGGTGGGGCAGTCTCTGGATGGTCCAAACTTTGTCTCTGTAACTCCTTCCATGGGTATTTTGTTTGCTATTCTAAGGAGGAATGAAGTATCCACGTGTTGGTCTTCCTTCTTGATTTTCTTTTGTTTTGCAAATTGTATCTTGGGTATTCTAAGTTTCTGGGCTAATATCCACTTATCAGTGAGTGCATATCTAGTGAGTTCTTTTGTGATTGGGTTACCTCACTCAGGATGATATCCTCCAGATCCATCCATTTGCTTAAGAATTTCATAAATTCATTGTTTTTAATAGCTGAGTAGTACTCCATTGTGTAAATGTACCACAGTTTCTGTATCCATTCCTCTGTTGAAGGACATCTGGGTTCTTTTCAGCTTCTGGCTATTATAAATAAGGCTGCTATGAACATAATGGAACATGTGTCCTTATTACCAGTTGGAAGATCTTCTGGGTATATGCCCAGGAGAGGTATTGCTGGATCTTCAGGTAGTACTATGTCCAATTTTCTGAGGAANCACCAGACTGATTTCCAGAGTGGTTGTACAAGCTTGCAATCCCACCAGCAATGGAGGAGTGTTCCTCTTTCTCCACATCCTNGCCANCATCTGCTGTCACCTGAATTTTTGATCTTAGCGATTCTGACTGGTGTGAGGTAGAATCTCAGGGTTGTTTTGATTTGCATTTCCCCGATGACTAAGGATGTTGAACATTTTTTTCAGGTGTTTCTCAGCCCTTCGGTATTCCTCAGTTGAGAATTCTTTGTTTAGCTCTGTACCCCATTTTTCAACCATATTTTTAATAGTCCTCAATATATAACATGAACTTGTAGAAAGAATAAATTTAAAAATATATTATTTCTACCTATATCTTTAATTTTTTTTCAAACCTTATTTTAAATGATGGTTCTTAAATGCTTTAACCTCCCTTGTAGCCCTCCACCCACCAGAGGTAGTATGAAAGAAAGGATATGTGGAAGTGGGCCTGTTTAGAAAGGTTCTTTGGAGCAACTCCCATCTGTGTTGATCCGGTGGTTCAGTTCACAGGTTAGCAGGCAGCTTGATCCGCTCACAAACACTTCATGGAAATACCAGTAACCCAGTTTGGTAAAGTTGGGTTAGCAACAGTGGTGATACGACCTACCAGAGAGAGCCAGGCCTTAGCCTTGGCACGGGTCAGCAGCAAGGACCCTGGGGAATGCCAGGAGAAGTTCTCTGCTGTGCCTTTCTCTGGGATTCAAAGATTAGCGAAGTCGTGAAACTCACAAGCATCTTACAGTTAGCTCTGTAAGCAAGCCTTGGAGCCCAAATATGCAGTGTAAGGTGGACCAGTACATGGGTATTGTTAGCAAATGATCCTTTCATTGCTTTAGCAGAACATCCTCCCTCCTCACATTTATTAAACAAAAGCTGTGGTTTACCATCTTCTAGATAGCCTAATTTCAACCGGCTATTAACATTTACTACTTTGATGATTTTGCCTACCTTTTTAGTATAGTAAATGTTAACTAAACACTTATTTGATTATTGACTATAATATCCATGTGTCACAAAGATAAGGTTTCTACTTAGACACACACACACACACACACACACACACACACACACACACACACAGGAGAGTAAATCATCTGGCCCTTAATGCATGCTAGATAAGTGCTGTTCCACAGAGCTATGGCAGTTCCAGTCTATAATTGATTTACTTTATTCTTTAAAATACAGCTCTTGTATTAGTAATATTTTCTTCTTTTAAGTCCTCTAGTTTTAGCCATGTAATTTATCATACAGAAATGCTTTCTTATATCTTGAAGGATAACAGTTTAATAATGTTTATTGTATGTGACATGGTAGCATAAAGCTGTGAATAACCTGTGTCCATCAGATGGAAGCTGTTAGGTAAATTATGACTCATTTGCATTATGTGTTACAGTCAGTCCAGAAACGAATAAGGCAACTCTGTTGTAAGAAGAGTGAGTAAGAGAGCTAGCTGAAGGGTAAGGATACAAAATGACTTAATTCTTTTTCTTTTTGAATTTACATGACACACATGAGTTCTGTGTTTTAGAAAAATAAAGCCCAGACCCAATTTTAAAAATATACACACCATTGCAAGTTTAAAAGAGTATGTCATAGCAAGAGTCAGTCCAAATCACAGCTTGTTTATGTACTGCCTGGTATCAGAATCACTGTGATGGTTTGCATATGCTCGGCCCAGGGAGTGACACTATTAGAAGGTGTGGCCTTGTTTGAGTAGGTGTGTCACTGTGGGTGTGGGCTTTAAGACCCTCATCCTAACTGCCTGGAAGTCAGTATTCTGCTAGCAGCCTTCAGATGAAGATGTAGAACTCTCAGCTCCTCTTGCACCATGCCGGCTTAGATGCTGCCATGCTTCCACCTTGATGATAATGGAATGAACCTCTGAACCTGTAAGCCAGCCCCAATTAAATGTTGTCCTTTATGATTCTTGCCTTGGTTATGGTGTTGGTTCACAGCAGTGAAACACAAACTAAGACAATAGCAATAAGATTTGTGGGGTTTGGGGTAGTTGATACTGGCTTGGACAGATGCTCTGTTGCTGGTTTTCTTATGTATTGTTGTAGACTGGTACAGAATGTTACTTTAATTGACTTTCATTTATTGAGTGAATTCTATTCTCCCAACTTAAATCCCAGTTAGTTCTGGTATAATTTTTTTAATATGTGGTTGTATTCAGTTTTCTGGTAATTTATTGAGGATTTTTACATATGCATTCATATGGGATATCAAGACACAGTCCTCTTTGCTCTCAGTACCTTTATCTGGTCTGGTTGTGGGCAGCCCTGCTTTCATGGGAATAGTTGGGAATAGTTGGTAATTTAGTTTTTTCCCCTAGAATTTTGTTCATTTCACCTTGATTACAGATTTGGTTGATATACCACTGTTCACAAAAGTTCCTAATGACCCTTGTTATGTCTGCAGAGAGGAGCCCCAGCCTCACCAGCGAGTTCTTTTCTTTTGGTTAGTGTGTCTAGCTGAAGGGGTACTTGTACCTGCAAGCTCCTGTCAAAGCATTACCTTGGCCTCTCCATTGTGAAAGTTTATGATATGTTTTTCTTTCTAACATCTCAAAATTATTTTATAATTTCTCCCTTGGCTCATTGACTAGGAAAGTATTGTTTCTCTGTGTTGTTGGGTTTTCCTGCTGTTTTCTTTTTCTCATTTAACTCGGGATCTTCTACATTTTAGGCATGCACTCCACCACTGCTGCTTCCAGATGCCACTGATCCCGCAGCAACTGGAGAAATAATCTGTTTATTCCTTCTGGAAATAGTGTCACCTTTTCTGGAGAGTGTTCCATGTACACTTCACTGTAGTTTGAGGACTGAGGGAAATATCATTCTCTAAAGTGGAGTAAATGTCACCTTGGTAAACATGAGAGTGACACATTTTCTTCATGTGCTGGGTAGAATGTTTGCTAGGCTTTGTTTCCTGTTCATGTGTTGTTTCCTTATTGCTCTCTATTTTATTTCTGGAAAGTGGGGGACCTACAAGTGGGGTGTTAGTCTTGCTAGTTTCTCCCTTCAGTTCTCATCAGGTTTTTGTTGCATGGAGCTTCCCGTCCCATCATTCCTCCCATTTCCCTGGACCTTCCCCTTCCCCCAAATCCACCCCCTCACCCATTTCTCCCTAGAAAAGAGCAAGCCTCTGAGGACATCAGCCGAACACAACTCAACAGATGTAATAAGACCAGGCACAAGCCTAGGTGGGCAAGGCAACCCAGTAGGAGAAAAAGGGTTCTAAGATCAGGCAAAATAGGCAGAGATATCCCCCACTCTCATTGTCAGGAGTCCCCCCTCTAAAACACCAAGCCAACAACCATAACCTAGATGGGAAGACTTAGCGTAGACCCATGCTGGTTCCACAATTGCCAATTCTGTCTCTATGAGCCCTGCTTAGTTCATTCTGTGGGGTTATCCTATCCTGTGCTCTTGACCCCTCTGGCTCTCACAATTTCTGCCCTTTCTTCTACAGACTTCCCTTAGCTCTAAGAGGTGTGGCCTACTGGAGACCTCCAACCTGGGCTCTCTCTTCACCTAATATCTAACTGTGAATCTCTGTGTCACCTAATATCTTGGTGGACCTCCCTTCAGCTGATGATGACTGGACTTGGCACTAGTCTATGAGTATAGCCGACCATCATTAGGAATCATTTCATGGACAGCCCCACACCCCCACTGCATTTGGTTCTACTCAGGGTTATCCAACTTCTGGTTGCTGGTTATCCAGGCAATGTCAGGCTTGGGCTCCCTCTTGTGGCATGGGCCTCAAATTAGACCAGTCATTGGTTAGACACTCCTACATGTTCTGCTCCATCACTGCCGTAGCACATTTTGTGAGCAGGACAGACTTTAGGTCGAAGTTTTTGTGGCTAGGTTGGTATACTAGTCCCACCACTGGAAGCCTTGCCTGCTTATAAACGATGTTCTGGCTCTGTGTCTTCCATTAGTAGGAGTCCTTGTCAAGGACCACCTTGTAGATTACAGAGTGTTTCAATTGCACTAGGTTTCCACATCACCCTGCAAATGCTTTCCTTTTCCAGTTTTCTCTTCCATAGTCTCTTCCTCTACCCTCACACTTGATCCCTCCTATTTCCATTCTGGCTTTCCCCTAGTCCACCTGCAAAATCTATTCTATTTCCTATTCTCAGGAGATCCATGTTTACCCCCTTGAGCTCTCCCTGTTACTTAGCCTCTCTGGGTCTGTAGATTGTAGCATGATTATCCATTACTTACCAGCTAATTTCCTCTCATAAGTAAGTACAAACCATGTTTGTCTTTCTGGATCTGAGTTACTTCACTCAGGATAATTTCTTCTAGTTCCATCCATTTGCCTGTAAATTTCATGTTGTCATTTCTTTTTAACTGATGAGTAATATTTTTACATTTTCTTTATTCATTTTTTTTTCAATTTTTTATTAGATATTTTCTTCATTTACATTTCAAATGCTATCCCAAAAGTCCCCTATACCCTCCCTTCTTTATTCATTCTTCAGTTTAGGGACATCTATGCTGTTTCTAATTTCTGGCTATTATGAATAAACCCACTGTGAACATAGTTGAGCAAGTGTCCTTGTGGTATGATGGAGCATCCTTTGGGTAAATGCCCAAAAGTGGCATAGCTGGATCTTGAAATAGATTGATTCTCATTTTCTTGAGGAACTGGCACACTGATTTCCATAGTGGCTTTACAAATTTGCACTTCACCAGCAATGGAAGAGTGTTCCCCTTGCTCCACATTCTCACCAGCATGAGCTGTCACTTGTGTATTGATCTTAGCCATTCTAACAAGTGTAAGATGGAATCTCAAAGTAGTTTTGATTTGCATTTTCCTGATGGCTAAGGATGTTGAAAATTTCTTTTAAGCAGTTTCAGCCATTTGCAATTTCTTTATTGAGAATTCTTTGTTAAGACCTGTACCCTATTTTTTAATTGGATTATTTAGTTTGTTGATGTCTAGTTCCCAGAGTTCTTTTTGTTTAGTTTTGTTTTGTTCTTCAGATAGGATTTCTCTGTGTAGCCCTAACTGTCCTGGAACTCATTCCGTAGCAGGCCAGGATGGCTTCAAACTCAGAGATCCTCCTTTTTGTGCCTCCACAGTGCTAGGATTGAAGATGTGTACCACCACAGCCAGCTGAGTTATTTATAATTTTGGATATTAGCTTTCTGTCAGATGTGGAGTCGGTGAAAATCATCCCTTTCTGTAGGCTGCCATTTTGTCCTATTGATGGTGTCCTTTGTCTTACGCAAGCTTTTCAGTTTCATGAGGTCCCATTTATTTATTGTTGATCTTCATGCCTGTGTTATTGTTGTTCTGTTTAAGAAGTTGTCTCCTGCTGGGCATGGTGGCACACGTCTTTAATCCCAGCACTTGGGAGGCCGAGGCAGGCAGATTTCTGAGTTCAAGGCCAGCCTGGTCTACAGAGTTAGTTCCAGGACAGCCAGGACTGCACGGAGAAACCCTGTCTCGAAACAAAAACAAAAACAAAAACACAAAACAAAGAAGTTGTCTCCTGTGCCAGTGTGTTCAAAGCTATTATTTCCCACTTTTCTCTTGTATAGGCTCAGTGTGTCTAGTGTTATGTTGAGGTCTTTGATCCACTTGGACTTGAATTTTGAGCAGCGTGATGAATATGGTTCTATTTGCATTCTTATACAGTCAACATCCAGCTATACTAGCACTGTTTGTTGAAGATGTTTTCTTTTTCCATTTTGTATTTCTGGCTTTTTTTTTTTTTTTAAATCAGGTGTCCATAGGTATGTGGGTTTACTACTGGGTCTTCTATTCAGTTCCATTGATCAATGTGTCTGTTTTTATGCCAATACTATTTGGTTTCTATTCCTATACCTCTGTAATAACGGCTTGAAATGAGGGATGGTGATATAACCAGAAGTTCTTATATTGTTCAGGATTGTTTTAATCCTTGCCTTTTTGTTTTTCCATATGAAGATGAGAATTGTCCTTTCAAAGTCTATAAAGAAATGTGTTGGAATTTAGATGGTGATTGTGTTTGATCTGTTGATTGCTTTTAGTAGGATGTCCATTTTTACTATGTTAATTCTACTCATCTATGAGCATGGGAGATTTTTCCATCTTCTGATATCTTCCTCAATTTCTTTCTTCAAAGGCTTAAGTTTTTTTTTATCATACAAGTCTTTCACTTGATTGCTTAGGAGTTACCCCAAGGTATTTTATATTACTTGTAGCTATTGTGAAGGGTGTTGTTTCTTTGATTTCTTTCTCAGTCCCTTTGTATATAGGAAGGCTACTGGTTTGTTTGCTTGTTTATTTAATCTGAAACCACTTTACTGAAGGTGTTTATCAGCTGTAGGAGTTCCTTGGTAGAATTATTTGGGTCTTTTATTACATACTATCATATCATCTACAAATAACAATACCTTGATTTCTTCCTTTCTGATTTATATTCTTTGACCCCCTCTGGTTGTTTTATTGCTCTTGCTGGAACTTCAAGTATCATATTGAATAAATATGGAGAGAGTAGACAGACTTGTCCCTGTTTTAGTTGAATTGCTTTTAGTTTCTCTCCATTTCATTTGATACTGTCTATGGACTTGCTATAATTCCCTTTTTATATGTACCTTGTATTCCTTATCTCTCCAAGACGTTTATCCTGAATGGCTATTGGATTTTGTCAAAGGTTTTTTTCAACTTCTACTGAGATGGTCATGTGGTTTTTGTTTGTTTGTTTTGTTTTGTTTTTCTTTCTTTCAGTTTGTTTCTATAGTAAGTTACAATGACTGATTTTTCTTATATTGAACCATTTCTGATTCTCTGGAATGAAGTCTGATTGGTCATGTAATCTTTTTGATGTATTCTTAGATTCAGTTTGAGAGTATTTTACTGAGTTCTTTTGTTGTTGTTGTTGTTTGAAGTTTGTGTGTGTGTTGAGAGTATTTTACTGATTTCTTTTTGTTGCTGTTGGTTTGGAGTTTGTGTGTGGGGGGGGGTTGTTGTTTGCATCTGTGTTCATAAGGGAAATCCGTCTGTAATTCTCTTTCTTAGTTGAATCTTTATGTGGTATGGATATCAGGGTCACTATGGCCTCATAAAATGAATTTGGCATTGTTCCTCCTTTTCTATTGTGATATGAATAAGGAGTATTGTCCC
The DNA here is from genome assembly GCF_900095145.1 of Mus pahari. NCBI lineage: Eukaryota > Metazoa > Chordata > Mammalia > Rodentia > Muridae > Mus > Mus pahari. Next base: position 55,869,053 of record NC_034597.1, on the reverse strand, counting down.
TATTCTGAAAGTTTGTAGAATTCTGTGCCAAAACTGTCCTGCACTGAGCTTTTTTTGATTGGGAGACTTCTAATTACTGCTTCTATTTCCTTAGGGGTTATAGGTCTTTTAAGTTGTTTATATGACCTTTTTTTTTTTTTTTTCTTTTTTCTTTTTTTTCGGGACAGGGTTTCTCTGTATAGCCCTGGCTGTCCTGGAACTCACTTTGTAGACCAGGCTGGCCTAGAACTCAGAAATCCACCTGCCTCCCAAGTGCTGGGATTAAAGGCATGCGCCACCACCGCCTGGCCAGTGTTTATATGACCTTAACTTTGGCAAGTGGTGTCTATCAAGAGAATTATCCATTTCTTTTAGATTTTTTAATTTTGTAGAATATAGGTTTAAAGCATGACCTTGTAATTCCTTTGATTTCCTTGGTGTCTGTTGATATAATCTACTTTTTGTTTCTGATTTTGTTAATTTGGATATTCTCTTCATGTCTTTTAATTAGTTTGGATACTGAACAGTTTGTCTATCTTGTTGATTTTCACAAAACAAAACAAAAACCAACTCATTGACTCTGTATTGTTCTTTTTTTCTATAGTATTTATTTCAAGCCCTCGGTTTGATAATTTCCTTCTGCCTACTCCTCTTGTGTTTGTTTGTTTGTTTGTATTGTAGAGCTGTCAGGTGTGCTATTAGATTGTTAATATGAGATTTCTCTAATTTCTTTATGAAGGCACTTTGTGCTATGAACTTATCCTCTTATCGCCACTTTCATTGTGTCCCATAAGTATGAGTATTTTCTGTATTCATTTTCATTGAATTCTAGAAAGTCTTTATTTATTTTTTAATTTCTGTCTGGACTCAGTTTTCACTTTTAAGGGTCCAAAAATCACTGAAACAAGACCCCAGACTCAGACAGTATGCAAAAACAAAGAGCAGTTATTCTGCAGAAACATCTAGCATGCAAGAGTCACCATTGTTCAGAATGGCAACCCAGATAGAGACATTTGAGTCCCTTTTATAACAGGACTGCTTAATTGCTTCTGAGATAACAGCAGACTTCTAAAACTTAGGGCACATTCCAAGGGGTTACAGAAACCATTAACCGGAGGTCATAAAGAAGACATGAACCACAGAACCCCAGGTGTAAAAACAGGAGATAAGATATTGACTGGGTTTATTTAAACAAGACTTCAAAGATGGCTTAGTTACAGTCTTAAACTTTCCATGACCCTGCAAGCTAGTAACAAATGGTGAAAGTTAGGATAATTGTTCCTAGTATATGCAAGTAGACATTCTCTGTTGCAACAGAGAATAATAAGAAATTCTCTTATTCAGTTTATGACTGAATTTATGTGCAGACTCACAGTGAACTTTTGACCATGTGAACATCTATCTGCTTTGAGGGTCCTATAAGAACTGAGAACAAAAGACAGAGATAAGTTCCCCTCTCCTTTGCTCCCTGACACTTCAACTTAGAGCCCCCAAATTCCTGTAGGCTGCTTTCTCTAGCCTCCCCACTGTGTCACTTTGCAGTGCTAACCCGAGGCTGTACCTTCCAGCCTTAAAGTGACTCAGTCAGATGGATTAGCCGAGAGAGCAAGTACCTTACTTTGCAAGTGGCTTGTGGCCTAATTTCTGGGTGGAGATAAATGGAATATGAAAAATGAACTTCTCATATTCAGTAGAGAGTTGTTTATTTTCCATGAGTTTGTAAGCTTTCTGTAGTTTCTGTTATTGTTGTTGTTGAAATCCAGCTTTAATCCATGGTATAGTCTAATATGTGTGGGGGGTATTTCAGGATTTCTGTATTGTTGAGGCTTGCTTTGTGGCCCAGTATATGGTCACTTGGAGAATGTTCTGTGAGGTACGGAGATAAATGTATATTAATTTGTATTTGGGTGAAATGTTCAGTAGATATCTGATAGGTCCATTTGGTTTATAATGTCTGTTAGCTCCAATATTTCTCTGTTTAGTTTTTATCTAGATGGCTTGTCTGATAATGAGACAGACAGAGTGTTGAAGTCTTCCACTATCAGTTTAGGAGGGTCTTTGTGTGATTTAAAGTTTAGTAATGTTTCTTTTACATTTGAGGATGCCCTTGCATTTGGGGTGTAGATGTTAAGAACTGAAACATCTTGGTGGATTTTTCCTTTGGTAAGTATGAAGTATTCTTCCCTGTCTCTTTTGACTGGTTTGAAATCTCTATTTTGTTAAATATTAGAATGGCAATACCAGCTCGCCATTTGCTTGGAAAGTCTTTGTCCAACCTTTTTTTTTTTTTTTGTCATTTCGATACTTTTTTTTTTTAATTAGATATTTTCTTTATTTACATTTCAAATGCTATCCCGAAGTTCCCTATACCCTCCCCCCACCCCTGCTCCCCTACCCACCCACTACCACTTCTTGGCCCTGGCCTTCCCCTGTGCTGGGTCATATAAAGTTTGCAAGACCAAGGGGCCTCTCTTCCCAATGATGGCCAACTAGGCCATCTTCTGTTATATATGCAGCTAGAGACACGAGCTCAGGGGGTACTGGTTAGTTCATATTGTTGTTCCACCTATAGGGTTGCAGCCTCCTTCAGCTCCTTGGGTACTTTCTCTAGCTCCTCCACTGGGGGCCCTGTGTTCTATCCAATAGCTGACTGTGAGCATCCACTTCTGTGTTTGCCAGGCACTGGAATAGCCTCGCAAGAGGCCGCTATATCAAGGTCCCTTCAGCAGAATCTTGCTGACATGTGCATTAGTATCTGGGTTTGGTGGCTGATGATGGGATGGATTCCCGGATGGGGTAGTCTCTGGATAGTCCATCCTTTCATCTTAGCTCTAAATTTTGTCTATGTATCTATATCCTTTCATGGGTATTTTGTTCCCTATTCTAAGGAGGAATGAAGTATCCATGCAATGATCTTCCTTCTTGGTTTTCTTGTGTTTTGCAAAATGTATCTTGGGTATTCTAAGTTTCTGGACTAATATCCACTTATCAGTGAGTGCATATCTTGGACTGATATCCAATATATACAAAGAGCTCAAGAAGCTGGACCCGAGAAATTCAAATAACCCCATTAAAAATGGGGTACAGAGCTAAACAAAGGATTCTCAACTGAGGAATACTAAATGGCTAAGAAACATCTGGAAAAATGTTCAACATCCTTAGTCATCAGGGAAATGCAAATCAAAACAACCCTGAGATACCATCTCACTCCAGTCAGAATGGCTAAGATTAAAAATTCAGGTGACAGCAGATGCTGGCAAGGATGTGGACAAAGAGGAACACTCCTCCATTGCTGGTGGGATTTCAATCTTGTACAACCACTCTGGAAATCAGTCTGGCAGTTCCCCAACCCTTTACTCTAAGGCAATGTCATCATTGATGTTAAGATGTATTTCTTGTATACAGCAGAAGGATGGGTTCTTTTTCTCATCTGTTTTTGCTATTCTGTGTTTTGTTTTGTTTTGTTTTGTTTTTAATTTGGGAAATTGAGTCCATTGATATTGAAAATATAAATGTCTAGTAATTATTAACTTATATTATTTTTGTCGGTGTTGGCACACATGCGTGCGCGCACACACACACACACACACACTGGTTTTGGTTGTGTGAGATTATTTCCTGTGTTTTCATGGGTGTAGTTAACCTCCTTGGGGTAGAGTTTTCTTTCTGATACATTCTGTAGGTCTGACTTTGTAAATAGATATTGTTTAAATTTGATTTTATCATGGAATATATTATTTTCTCCATCTATGGTAATAAAAAGTTTTGCTAGGTCTAGGCTGCATCTGTGGTCTCTTAGAGTCTGCAGAACATCTGTCTCTGCCCTGCTGGCTTTTGGAGTCTCCATTGAGAGATTGGTTGTAATTCTAATAGGTCTGCTTTTATATGTTACTTGCTCCTTTTTCCTTTCAGCTTTTAGTATTTTTTATTTGTTCAGTATGATTAGTGTTTTGATTATTATATGGCGAGGGGACTTTCTTTTCAAGTCTAGTCTATTTTGTGTTTTGTATGCTTATTGTATCTTTATAGGCATTTCCTGTCCTAGGTTAGAAAATTTTTCTACTATGATTTTGTTAAAAATATTTTCTGTGCCTTTGAGCTGGGATTCTTCTCCTTCCTCCATTCATATTTTTCTTAGATTTTGTCTTTCCATAGTGTCCCAGATTTCCTGGATGTTTTGTGTTGGGAATTTTTCAGACTTAACATTTTTATTGTCCAGTGTATGTATTTCGTCTATCATATCTTCAGTGCCTAAGACTTGGACCTCCACTTCTTTTGGTGAAGTTTGCTTCTGTAGTTCCTGTTCACTTACTAGAGTTTTCATTGCCAGAATTCCCTCAATTTGTGTTTTCTTTTTTCTATTTCCGTTTTCAGGAACTGTTTAGTTTCCTTCAAGTGTTCTCCCCACCCTCCTTGGCCTTCTTCCTCAATTTTTTTGTTTGTCTTTTCCTGGATTTTTAAAGGAATTTATTCATTTCCTCTTTGAGGGCTTCTGTCTTCCTCATAACCTTGGTTTTAAAGTCCTCTTCTTGTGCTTCAGCTGTGTTGGGATACTCAGAGCTTACTACTGTAGGAGCCCTGGGCTGTGCTAGGGAGATACTTACTGCCTTGGCTGTTGCTGATTGTGTTATGTACACTGGCCTCTAGGCATCTGGGTTTGAGGAGATTATAGGTCCAGGCGCTGGTTTCTGGGATTGTCTTTGCTGGATGGTATTTTGTTCCTTGGTTTGTTTCCCTCTGGTCTTGTGGCCAGTGTGGCCTGTGGTTGAGCAGGTGTCTCTGCCCAAGTTGGAGGCTGGGACACCAGCATGGGAAGAAGTGGGGGTTGGGGATGTATATGGGGGGACCCATGGGAGGGCAGCTTACCTGGAGTTCTGGTGGCCAGCGTGACCTCTGGGTGAGGAGGCCTTGAATATATAAGGTTTTTTTGTTTGTTTGCTTGCTTGCTTAAATCTGTTCTGTCAGCTTCTGTGTTCTTTTGTAGTGTTTAATTCATTAAGATTTAATGTAATTGGGGTAAGCATGATTTATATGTACCATGTTCTCTTTTTTGATAGTGCCTTTTTAGTTTTTATTGCTTCTTCCTTTTGTTAAATGGATACTTTCTTTTGACAGTTGCACTAAGGATTACTCTTAACATATTAATGTATAATAATTTAGCCCAGATTAATATCAACTTAATTTCAAAACAACTTTGCTCTTACATAGCTTCATTTTTTTCATGTTTTGTGATATTGTTGTCGTATACATTGCATACTAATTAATAATGTGCTCATTAACATATAATATGTAATTATGTGTCACACTTGCCATTTCAACAGAATAGTACGAGGTACTTAGGGACTAAAAACATACCTTTGTCTTTTCTATTTATGTATGTGGCTTCTTTCTTGTCTGTGATGGTCTGCTGTCACTTGCTCCACCACAGCAGCAACAGGGGGGCATGACAACAGAGATGCTCACCTCCCAGAGCCAGGAAGCAGGGAGACCAGAGGGGACTGGACCTTCCAGTGTGTGCTCTTAGAGAGCCCACCCCGTCCTCCCAGCAGGCCTGACCTCTCAGAAGCGGTCAGTTATGGCGGTTTTGAGATGCACCCCTAATGCCCTTCCTTTTCTGTCTTCAGTGTACCCAAGCTCCTGTCTTCAGCGCTTTCATTTTAAGCTAGGAAGTCCTTATTTCAGAGACTCCCTGTGGCACTGCTTTGCATTCCTCAGGCAGTGTCCTAAGTATCCTCCCTGTGGCTTCTCAGAGGAGCCTCCTCTCAGGCCTAGTGCACACACCTTGTACATAATCCTTCTTTTCCCTCTTTAACTGTCACTTCTTATCTTTGATTTTAAAGCATTTTTATTACAGTTTTGTTTACTTTGTGTGCATGGGTGGAGGCACATGTATGCTGTAGCTTATGGATGGAGATCTGAAGGCAACTTGTGGGAATTGGTCTCTCCTTCTACTGTGTCTATTGAACTTAGGCTGTCCGACTTGGTGTCACCTCTATGTGCTGAGACATCTCGCCAGTCCTGTTTTGTGGGAGGGGGTTTGATTTATGGTGCTTGTAAGTGTGAAATTTTGAGTTAACATACATGAAGATCATTAGGCACCTTAAAAATGTTAAGATTTTTCATCAAAATTCTGTGATTTTAGCCATTATTTTCTCAAAATCTTCTTTATTTACTGTGGTGTGCCCCGAGAGTCTCACATGTATTTAGCATGTGTGGTGGCATCCCGTGTGTTTAGGAAGCTTTGCTTTCTAGTGCTCCTTTCTGTCTTCTGTTCCCATAAGTCATTGCAGCTGACCTTTGCAGTGCGGTGATGAATGCTTCTGTGACTTATTGCTATGGAACCCTACCAGCAAACTTTTCATTTCATTTATACTTTTGTACTCCAAAATTTCTGTCTAGTTCTTCAATATAATTGTCTCTGTTGATAGTTTTTATAGAATAAGCCATTTTTCTCATCCTTTTCCGTAGTTCTTTAGACCGCTCCTATGTCGAATAAGTCCGCTATCCCAGTGTCTGTAAGGACATGTCTGTCTGTGGTTGTATTGTGTTTGTTATGTTGTGTTTTTTGGGTTTTGATCGACTGCAGGCAGCGTCACACTCTGTAGCCTGAGCTGGCTTTGAACTCTTTCTCCCTCAGCCTCCTGAGGGTTAGGGCCTGAGTTACCATGACTAGCTTCCAGGTCAATTTTTATTGATTCTTCTTTTTAAAGGCATATTTACTAATAGTGTGTGTATGTGTGCGTGTGTGTGGGGGGTGATGATGATGTGCACCCTCATGGAGGCCTGTTGTTGGATCCCTGGAACCGAAGTTCCAGATGATTGTGAGCTGCCGTGTAGGTGCTGCATTGTGAGCCCTTGATAGTTTGCACAGCCTTGAAAAGGGTGACTGTGAGCATGTTTGTCAGTGCCTTTATAGAAGTTGTCTTGCTTGCTTTCCTTTCACAGAGGCATGCCATCAGTAGGGAGTCTTGCTGTACCCTTTCCACTCACTTTACTGCAGCTGCACAGATCCTGAAGGAACAGTGACCCCAAGTTATCTCTGTAATATATTGTCCTCCAAATGTAAAACTGGGATACAGACCCTCAAGTGGATAAGGCTTGGCTAACACAGCACCCGTCAACTTGTACTAATAAGAAGAACTCCATGGTGAAATAGTACCAACAAGAATTAAGCTGAAAAATGCAAAAATTCTGTATAGACTGAAATCAGAACCAAGAAAGGGCAGGAAGAGAGCTATATTTTGAGTCATACCATGATTACACACATACACATTTTGCAAAACTCATTGTATACATAGGAAAGTATACCTTTGTAGAATATACCTCAGTTTACAACAAACATACAGGGCTTCAAAGTCAGAAAACTGAGGAATGAGAAAATCCTGAATCTATTTAAACCCAGCCCTGAGTAAGTTACAGTGGAAACTCTGGGTCAGGACCAAATAAAAGTGCTGACTAAAGATCAGAAGTTAATGTAAAGATTACAGTAAAGACAGAGGTCCCAGAGCCAATGTGTGTGGCTTAGTCATCTGTTGCTGCATAAAATTTTATCCCAGAATTTATTAGCATCTTGAAACATAAGCCTCTAGTATTCCAGACAATATACGTCAGAAATGCAGAAGCAGCTTAGCCAGGTTATGTAAGCTTTAGCTTAAAAACTGAATCTAACTCCTTCTTTCAGCCTCCGTGGACAGCAGGCACACACACATGTGGGCATACATCATTCATACAGAACAGAAAATTTAAGTCTTTAAAAAGAATAGCCAATTAAAAGTCACTGTGAAGCTGGTCAATGACTCAGCTCATCCCAGCACTCAGGAGGCTGAAGGAGAAAGAGTAGCAAGAGTTTGAGCCAGCTCAGGCAGAGTGAGACGCTGCCTGCAGCCGATCGAACAACACAGATAGTAAGACACACTAAAACAGCAGGAAGACGTGTCCTTACAAGACATAGCTAGAGGTCTCATGAGGTTGCTGTCCCCTGGGTTAAGTGAGGAATTGGATGTACATTGTGCATGGTGGAGAAAGTCAGTCCCTTACTATGTATATGCTCTTTAAAAGTTTATGTGTTACATGTACTAGGTAGGTCATATGCATCCATACCAAACAAGCAAGAATGATTCTAGCCGGGCAGTGGTGGCGCAGGCCTTTAATCCCAGCACTCGGGAGGAAGAGGCAGGTGGATTTCTGAGTTCGAGGCCAGCCTGGTCTACAGAGTGAGTTCCAGGACAGCCAGAGCTACCCAGAGAAACGCTGTCTCGAAAAA
>NC_034597.1:55857238-55860626 GCF_900095145.1 Mus pahari | reverse complement strand
AAAAAAAAAAAAAAAAAAAAAAAAAAAAAAAAAAAGAATGATTCTAAGGAAATAAATAAGAAAGTGGTGGAAAAAAAGTATTTTCCTATGTGTGTTCAACATACTTGAATTTGTATAAAGAATATATAATTAGGATATAATTATAATGTGGCACTCAAAAGCACTAAAGTAGGAAGCTTAAGTGTAGGAGACAAACTTGAAGCACATAGTGACTTCCAGGCCAGCCAGGGCTATCTAGTGAGACTCTGGCTCAAACATAACAAAACATATCTAAACTTAGCTTGGATTGAGGTATGCTGAAGGATGTGCAGTGCTCTCAATTTAAGAACGTTCATAAGGATTTTGTATTTTGTGGTTCTGAGATGGCCTGTTTGGGTCATCAGAGTTTTTATAGTTGTTCAGGTAAAAGAGACTGACTCCAGAACAGAGGAGTGATGGCTAGAAGAAAGAGCTTTGGTAAAAATGCAAGCTTTAGGGGAGAGAGTGGGTGAGAAGTTAAGCTGAGCTAGCTCCTCTAGGAAGATGAGCAGATGAGGGAGGATAATGGATTAGGCTTACTCTGTAGGCCTAAGAGAAATTCTCATTAAAGCTGCCTAACCAGTGGTTTCCAAGAACAGGCCTTGCCCTGAGAGTCTCTTGCATTTACATGACATTATAAATCATTGTTGATAATTATGATGATCAAAGAAAGAGGCTTAAATATGGAACCCCAGTAGCCACTAATGAGTAGGAAGCTAACAGAGCACCTGGAGCCAAAACGATGATGCTCTGGAGGAGCTGTGCCCCTCATTCCAAGAGAAAGAGCCAGTAGGTTGGGGCCGGAAACAAAACATGGAGAGGGATCCAGAATCCAGTGTGGAGATTTAGAAGGCCGGGTTCTAGTTGGGAGCCCTTTAGTGGAGGAAGCGTGGTGTGTAAACTCCAGGGGAGTCAGTAAAGCTGAAGTTCACAAGGCATTATGGGTGCCAGCTGAAGACTACTTCCAACCACTTTCGATATAAGGGGCTTCCTTTCTCACTGGAAAGGCTTAGTTTTAGTCGGTGTATGTAAATTATATGAAACTTTGCCTTTGCTTCTGCCCTACAAGAGGTAGAAAAGAAGAGGTTTTTGAAGAGCTGAAACTTTCCCCAAGAATTTCTTCCACAGCAGGGAAGTTTCTGGAATTTTCTCCCAAGGGAAGTAGCAGAGCTGACAGACAGTGCAGAGAAGCTGCAGGGACCTGAATGTCAAGTCCCACAGAACTCCCAGAGCAGCCAGGATTGTGGGTCAAGGACCCTAGAGGAAAGTCATTTCCGAGTGTGACATTTTCTGTTTATTCAACTGTTTTGCAATGCCTCTTCTGGAAATGGCTTAGTTAACTGGTTCATTTTCTGCATTTATTGTCCAAATCCAAGGTGAGTCAGGAAGACAACCTGTAGCGCCTGCTCCTCCCTTTGTTTCATTGCATTCATAGTTACACAGAGAGAAATGTGTGTGACATTTTTAAGTCAGTCACATGCTTACCTCAGAGTAAAATTGTAGACAAAAAGCAGAAGTGGAGTTCTTTTTATAAGTCTTCATTTACTTTAATTGCACTGTTTCTAAGAGAACAAACGGAAACTAAAATATTCAGTGGCAAATCCAGCCATTAAAACATTTATAGAAAGATTGAGAAAGTTTTAGTGGTAGAAATGTAGGGAAAATTTAACATTTATAGTATGCATCTGTAAGCTTTTGATATATATATAGAGATATAAATGTAATACAGGACATATAAAATTATATATTCATAAAAGCATATACTTTATATATCAAGGGCATCTTCCCATATTAATATATATTAATTATATATTATTAAATATATATAGTCTTTGGATTTTAAAAAATTTGTGGGGATCTTTTTAAATTTTAAATATGTATAGTAGGTGACAACTCAATGACTTTTATAAAGTATAGATATCCACATTACCACCTTCCATATCAGTCAAGAACATCACTGGCCACCACATAAACCTTCATCCTTGACCTTTTTCCTGCATGGGTACCAGTATGCTGATTTATATCCCGATGTATAGTGTAGTGTATGGCTTTTGGAAAGCAACATTTTCTCTGTGAGGTCTACCCATCTGGGTACATATACTACTAGTTTATCCTCTTCCTGTTGCTATGGCAATCTGCAGTAGAAGACACAGATATCATAATCTATGCATTCTGCATTTGATGGCCATGTAGGTTTTGGAGCCAGGAAATTCTCTGGGTAATGCTCACTTATGAAGCTTCTTGTGCATGCCTTTTGAATATGTCTGTGCTGGGTAAATACTCACTCCTGTGGGCTCTATACCTCAAGTTCAGTGTTTATGGATCCTGTCCATTTGTTTCTGAAAATAGCCCTGCTATGTGTGAATCCCATGTTCTTGCTAATACTAAGTATTAATGAGTTATTGTTGTTAAATTAGTTTTGGGAGTTTTGTAGCTTTAAAAAATATTAAATTTAGTCAAGCTGTGGTGGCACGCATCTTTAGTTCCAGCACTCAGGAGGCAGAGGCAGGTGGATCTCTTGAGTTCAAGGCCAGACTGATCTACATCATAAGTTCCAAGAAAGCCAGGGTTACACAGAGAAACCTTTTCTCAAAAAGTAAACAATATAACAAAACAAAGAAAACATTTAAAGCATGCCAGTTTTTGCTATGAAAATATGCTGTAACTTGATGCCCTCTTGATGGGCTTTGCTACCTGCAACACAGCATGGACAGCTCTCATATCTGATGGGCACTGTGTTCTAACATGAGGGTGATTTAATATTAGAGAACGCTAACAGATCTCAGACATGCTTTTTCTTAGTATATTTTTTAAAACTTGTCTGTTTTGTTTTTTTTTAAGATTTATTTATTTATTATATGTAAGTACACTGTAGCTGTCTTCAGACACTCCAGAAGAGGGCGTCAGATCTTGTTATGGATGGTTGCGAGCCACCATGTGGTTGCTGGGATTTGAACTCCGGACCTTCGGGAGAGCAGTCGGGTGCTCTTACCCACTGAGCCATCTCACCAGCCCAACTTGTTTTTTACCTATGTGGTAACAGAAGGAAAATTCAAATAGATTTTGATTTCATGGTGCTAAATGATCATTTCGTTATTCTTATATTAGAGTAGTATTAAAAAGATACCATGATTGCAAAACTAGATTCTGGTTACAGTATTGCCAAACGTGCATGCAACACTGGCTGTCAGCACCTGTATCACATAGACCTACTACCACTGGGAAGCGTCTCTGGGAATTACTTGGGAACATTTTCCAAACGAGAATCCCACCCTTTGTAAAAAGAAAGGCATTGGGCTAGTGAGATGACTCAGTGGGTAAAGGCACCTGACACCAAGCCTGACAACCTGTGTCCAATTCCTGAAACCCA
>NC_034597.1:55851980-55857177 GCF_900095145.1 Mus pahari | reverse complement strand
ACACACACACACACACACACACACACACACACTCAGAGAACTTTCCGTTGTCGTCTTTCTTTTAGCTCCTCCTGCCATGTTTTCTCTTGTCATCTTCTTTTAGATTTTTAAAGATTTCTTTATTTATTTAATGTGAGTACACTGTAGCTGTCTTTAGACACCACAGAAGAGGGCATCAAATCTCATTACCGATGGTTGTGAGCCACCATGTGGTTGCTGGGATTTGAACTCAGGACCTTCCAAAGAGCAGTCTGTGCTCTTAACTGCTGAGCCATCTCTCCAGCCCTCTTGTCATCTTCTAATAGGAGTTGCTAAGTGTCTGAAACCCTGAAGCCTTGTGTTTAGTTAATATGTGATGATGTCATGGTAGCTCTGCCTTCTGTTGAGCACAATCGCTTTACACAGCTGTTTGTCCAGTGGTGTTTGGTAGTGTCCAGTTGCCACAGTGGGTGTCTTAATCCTTTGGATCCTTTGGAGCAGTAGTTCTCAACCTTCCTAGTGCTACAACCCTTTAATACAGTTCTTCATGCTGTGGTGACCCTCCCCACACACCGTAAAATTATTTTGTTGCTACGTTATAACTGTAACTTTGTAAATATCTGATCTGCAGGATCTCTGATATGTGACTTCCAAAGGGACAGGATTTCTCTGTGTGGCCCTGGCTGTCCCAGAACTCTCTCAGTAGATTAGGCGGGCTTCAAACTCAACAGATCTGCCTGCTTCTGCCTCCTGAGAACTGGGATTAAAGGCGTGACCACCACTGCCTGGTGTGCTTTGGAGGCTTTAAGATGTAAACTCTATCATAGTCAAATGATATTCTGGAAATGCCGCCTTTAGTTTTTTCCTCCTGATTTCTCTGCTTTTGCCAGTTGTATATTGGGATTTTAAGACTATAATGACAAGAGTGAGCATGTGGTTCTTCAAAGTGTTGAAATATTCTTTTGACTTTCATATGTGCAAATCATCTACATCTCTAAGTAATTGCTGACAAGAAACAATTAACAATAGCACAGAACTACTACTGTGCACTTTGTTCTGTTTGGAAGGGAAAGTCAACTCTAGAAACTGTTTTTCTAACTGGGCTTTCCTCATGTTCTAACCTAAGCCTGCCAACCCTTGCTTCTCTCTGCTAATGGAGATGGGTCCAGAATGCTTAAATGAGTTAGCAAGTAGCCAACACTGTATTGAAGACAGTGCTTTCAGTGACCCCTCCTTTCCTAGCCCCTAAATCTTTTTATTAGTGTTATTAATGAGAAATAGAACTTGCTGACTAGATTTTTTTTCCCTCCCAAAGTATCTGTTAAGGCGTCTCATGTTCTTAAAGCAGTCTGAGACTGTTGATCTTACAAGTAATGTTACTTGGGGGTCTTCTCATTATTTCATGTTGATGGACTCAGCTTGCAGATTCATTTTAGAAGGCACTATAACATCTTTGTTGATAAAATGTTTGATTTCTCATAGGTCATTTTTACATATGTCAGTATGGTCAGGCCAGTGTCAAGGAGTTTTTTCAAGTTACAGCTTCTTACACAGTCATGTAAATAATCACTGAGTAACTAAACCCAGCAGAGCCCTCATTAACTCGTCTATGATTTCTGTGCCCCATCAAGAGCTATTTTTCTTTCTCTGTAGGGATCAGTCAGAGTCGAATCTCTCACTGGCTGCTGCAGCAGGGATCAGATCTGAGTGAACAGAAGAAAAGGGCATTCTACCGATGGTATCAACTTGAGAAGACAAACCCTGGTAAGTGTCCTTTTCATTTCTTGTGCCCAAAGGGAAAAGCAAAGCTATGTCTGTGAGCCCATGTGCTGATTTGTTCAGAAAACTGGCTTCATGCTTTAGTATTTTCCTTTATGCAGTAGGCAAGTGGGAAGCCTAAGCCCTGGTTGTAATTATGTTGAGGTTTCTGTTTCCAAGGGGCTCGCTCGCCTCTTCTTCTCAGCTGCCTTTTGGTTCCCAGGTTTGGTGATTTTCCTAGGCACCGTTTGGAAGAATGGTCATGGCATCAGTGGCTGACCCCTTCTTCTTCAACTATAGGTGCACATATAAAAATTGTATTTTTTCCATTTTTTCTTTTAGAAAAACATTATGTTAATTGGTATGTATTTAATATTTTTATTGAGTTCATACTGTACTGTTCCAATGATCTCTTCTAATGCTTTTGTGTTTTTAATGCTTGCGACTTGGGTAATAAATATATTTTAGAATTTTAAGGTGAAGCCATTCACATAGATCCCAGGAGCAGCACTAGATTGAAAAATAGGATGAAATTTTAAAAGAAAAGATCAGGAGTCTTGGTGTCTGGAGTTGCCAAGAATAGGCAACATTTATTCCAAGATACTTGTAACAAGTGATAGATCAAGAAAAATATGACGTCATGAGAATGTCTGTCTCGGGCTGCACAGTGCACAGGTTATGATGTATAACATTTACGTCTAGATGCCTTCTGCAGCGCCACTGCACAAAGCCTGCAGGCACACCAGGTGAGGTGTTGCAGTCAGCAGCATTGACCTTGAGCTGCAAGTACACAGTGCTGTAAGTGCTTTGCGGGGCCGGGGACTGGGGTATTGCTGGCTTGTTTCTTTTCTCAACCCAAAAGACCCTAGTAAGACAAAACAAAATAGTAGCAATCTGTACAAAAAAATGTCTAGACTCTATTCTCCCCTAAGTGTTACAGATATATAGACATTTAAAAAGACCAATAAGGTATCCAGCTATTTTCATTTAATTTTCTTAGATACAACAATTGTGAACATTTTTGCTGTTCACTAATATTTTTTAAGATTTATTTGGGGCTGGAGAGATGGCTCAGCGGTTAAGAGCACTGCCTGCTCTTCCAGAGGTCAATTATTCAATTCAATTCCCAGCAACTACCTGATGGCTCACAACCATCTGTAATGGGATCTGATGCTCTCTTCTGGTGTGTCTAAAGACAGCTACAGTATACTTATAGAAATAAAATAAAAATTAAAAAAAAAAGGAACTTAGATAAGAATAAAATTTAAAAAAAAAAAAGCTTACAACAAGCTATGTCTCTCATACAGAGCATGAACAATCTGAATACTGTAAAAAAAAGGGCACTGTTCCTTTAAGAAGCAGATGCAATACACAAAGAGAAAGCATCTCCTGTATTGCCCGTACAGTGAGAGTCAGAATTAAGGGCCCTATTAGATTCAGGTTGAGTGTTTTTGTCAGAAATAGTGCATAGATTTTTTTTTTTTTTTTAGGGATCCCTGTCATAATGACATCAATTTACATTGAGATGCAACAAAAGTAAAATGGGTTGATAGAGCAATGTGTGGTAGGTATAAGGAAATAGTCAGCAGTACAGGTACACTTTTGCTGTACATTTTCCTCAGTGAAACACTAGGTGAAAATACAGTGTGAACAATAAGTGTGTCATAAAGCATGTCAAGTGGTGGCACTGCTCATGGCCATACTCGATGGCGCTGTTAAGGTGGAGACAATGCCTTTCCTTTGCATTTCGAGTAGTCTGTGTGGCGGTAAATCCTCTGTCCTGTGTTAGGCAGTCTCAGCATTCCTTAGAGATCCTTGCTCAATCTGTTCTTCCAGGGAGATTTATAAAAACAATGAGATAATCTTCTCGATCATCCCTTCAACGTTCATGGATCAGCTGACATTTTGCTTTCATATTTTCTAGCAGTGTCTAAAAGCATAAGCAGATCTCTTGAAGAAGTGCCTCTGTTCTTGTTACTGTTAATGTTCCAGGCAGCACCATTCTCGGGGGGCTGCAGCCCCAGTGCCATGTGGTTTTGTGTTTTCAGCCAGCCACATTTCAGAAAGAACCTGAAAATTCACAGCAATGATGGGTGTTAGCACCTGTCATGTCAGTGCTTAATTTTCATTTTGAAAACTGAAACATGGCCACTCCCTGTTTACCTCTTGTCCACATTCTTTAGGGATCAGTAGGTGTTTTACACTTATAACACGATTTCCCACCAACTCCATTTCAAGTGCTCAGAGGTCGGCTGCTCCATGTGAGACCAGCACAATTCTATGATATTCTTGAAGCAGTTTGTCAGACTGGATGCTGAGTAGTCTCCTGAAGATGAACTTCCTTCTCCCGTGACTCATCCAAAGCCAGTAATTTACAGTGCTAGCTAGATGAAGAAGGAAAGAGACTTGGTGTGTGGTGTGCTTCACAGAGACACACAGGCTGATATATGAGGAACTGTGTTTACCTGAGGATTTGATACCTAGGATAGAACTTGCTTAGAGACCAATGGTTGTTGAGCTGAATTCCCACACTGGGGTTTAGGGCTGTACTCCAGCTTGGGGCAGGGTGGAAGCTGTTGACATAATTACTTCACTGGAAACAGGAAAGAGCCGCAGCAGCATTTTTAGGCTCACTGGGGACTCCTACTAAGAATCTAGCTTGCAAACGTGGAATGATTTTAGTTTTGTTTTTAATCTTACTTCCCAATTAAATGTATGTAGGAACCTGAGCTAGGCCCACCCAGCTCTGAGGGACACTGAAGGAAGTTTCAGTGTAGGGCACCCAGTGGGAAGCACAGGGAAAGACTAACAGCACTCACTGGGAGTGGCCCTCTGCACAGGCAGTCTCTCTTGTCATGAATGAGTTCCCCCATGTGCAGACATTGGCTTCCCATATAAGTTGCATCGCTGTCTCCTGTTTAAAACCCCAGTCTATACTCATTTCCTTCCATTTTTTTCTGGTTTTTGGTTTTGTTTTTTTGTTTTTTGTTTTTTGTTTTTTGTTTTTTCTCGAGACAGGGTTTCTCTGTGTAACCCTGGAACTCACTCTGTAGACCAGGCTGGCCCCGAAATCAGAAATTCACCTGCCTCTGCCTCCCAAGTGCTGGGATTAAAGGCATGTGCCACCACGCCAGGCATTTTCTGTATATTTTACAAGCAGTTAAAAAAGAAAAAAGGATGTTGGTAAGTTTCAAATGGTAGTTCTGTTGTATTTATAATAATTGAATCTTACCCATCAGTAAGATGTTCTGTCTTTTCACCTTTAATCTAAGAGGTAATGTGGCATATAGGATTCTTCCTGGATATGTTGGTGCATCTTTGTTGACTTTAAAACAGCCTTTGATTCTGTCTAAAGAATGGTGATTGTACTGGCTAATTTTGTGTCAACTTGACACAGCTGGAGTTATCACAGAGAAAGGAGCTTCAGTTGGGGAAATGCCTCCATGAGATCCAGTTGCAG
>NC_034597.1:55835605-55851760 GCF_900095145.1 Mus pahari | reverse complement strand
TTGGGTTCTATAAGAGAGCAGGCTGAGCAAGCCAGGGGAAGCAAGCCAGTAAAGAATATCCCTCCGTGGCTTCTGCATCAGCTCCTGCTTTCTGACCTGCTTGAGTTCCAGTCCTGCATCCTTTGGTGATCAACAGCAGTATGGAAATGTAAGCCAAAGAAACCCTTTCCTCCCCAACTTGCTTCTTGGTCATGATGTTGTGCAGGAATAGAAACCCTGACTAAGACAGTGATGTTTCTGTGGGTACTTTGGAGAAGCTGTAATCTCTGAATACAGTATGGTGCCTAAGGTTCTTTTCTCTCTGCCTTTTAAGTAGTTGCTTAGAGTGCCGTATGTTCTTCTTTACAAGTCAGTAGAGTCACCTCATCAAGAAGTGGTTAAGCTCTCTACAAGGAAATATCGTAGAACATTGTAGTTATGTTTTGTATGAATTATATTTTCATTCAGTGAAACAACATATAGAAGTTTAAAATATAAGATAGGAAACAATATATACATTACTGTTGGTATCCAGGGTACACACACACACACTCACACACACACAGAGGCAGTTTAGATTTCTGTACGTATAAAAGCTGTTAGGGATTCTAGTTTAGAACAGTTCTGAAGTGGGGTACTGTTGGTTTGGGGAGACGTAGAAAGACTTAATTATTTAACCTCTGGGTCTTTTGTTTGTTTTGCAGTGCTTGGGATCAAATCCAGGATCTTGTGCATTCAAGGCAGGCATTTTACCGTTGAATGATGACCCTTTTGTGGCTTTCTGAATTTTAGACACTGTTGTCTTTGAAAAATACATATAATGTGTACTGAAAGAAGGAAGGAGGGAGAGAGAGAAGAGATGTGAAAGTCAGTTTTGTTCATGTTAATTGGTTATTTTGTTTATTTACATTTCAAATGTTATCCCCCTTCCCGGTTTCCTCTCCAAAGAACCCCCATCCCGCCCTCCTTCCCCCTGCCTCCATGAGGGTGCTCCCACACACACCCACTCCTGCTCCACCACCCTACTGCCCTAGCATTCCCCTTCACTGGGGCATCAAGCCTTCACAGGACCAACTCTTTTTTTATTTTTTCTATTTTTTTTGAGACAGGGTTTCTCTGTATAACCCTGGCTGTCCTGGAACTCACTCTGTAGACCAGGCTGGCCTCCAACTCAGAAATCCACCTGCCTCTGCCTCCCAAGTGCTTTTGTTCATGTTAAGATACCAAGAGAAGTACTGCCAGGGTTCCTGAGGTGTGGTCCTGCAGCTTGCCTGAAGCAATTGTAGGAAGTAAGCTGTGGGTGGGTTTATGAGGAGGTAGTTTGCTAATATTCCCTCTGTCTAGCAGACAGGATATCAGGAGAAATGTAAATAGCATCATATTGTTAAAAAAATGTAAAATTCAGACAAACTGCAAAATGAAAAGCTGACTTTTCTCTGCTGTAGAGATAGATGCCTGGCAAACAAGTCGGCTGTGTTTGTAGATTCTTTGCTTACATTAAATGACTTCGGGTTGCATTTCTCTAGTGAAATACTTATTTCAGCTTCTTGCCTCTAGATCTGTTCCGGGTTTTTACAAGTCTCTCCTTTACAAGGTTCTCTGTACATAAGCTCAGCAAGGGAAAGTGGGGTTATTTTTATTGATAATCCAGTATCTATAGATACAATATGATTCTCTGATAAACAGGCCCATCATCAGAATTTCCCAGCACATCTCAAAGCCTGCTAAGTCTTATAAATAAAACAAGCTGATGGAAACTAATCACATGGACTTGATCTTGTTTCTTATGACAACATTTACAAGAAAATGCCTGTTTTTCTTTAGAACCAAGAGCTAGTCTTGCTACCTGGCTTGCTTTGGGGATCACCAACTCCAAATTCCCAGGCTGGGTTCCAGGCAGCTAGCTATCATGCCATCCTGGCTTCTTGTGCTATCCTGAATAACTGCTACTTTGATAAAGAAATGGAGCAAGAAAAGAAAAAAACTTCAAAATTAATACGGTATTTTTAAAATTAAGAATACTTACAGATTTAAAATTATTCGGTTTCAGCTTTCTATACATAAGTAGACTTGATTTCTTTCAAGGTCACTATGTCACTACTTTATTCTCTTGGGGTTTTTTTTCCCCCTTTTCTCACTTCCTTTCTTTCCTTTTTTTCTGACCAACTTTATTTTAATCTAAATTCCTTTCTTATAGGAAGTCTAGACAATGCAGAATATTTTTTATATATATATATATATATATATATATATAGAGAGAGAGAGAGAGAGAGAGAGAGAGAGAGAGAGAACTTTTTAGAGATTTATTTATCTACCTATTTATTTATTTATTTATTTATGTGAGTACATTGCTATCATTAGACACACCAGAAGAGGGCATCAGACCCCATTACAGATGGTTGTGAGCCACCATATGGTTGTTGGGATTTTAACTCAGGACCTCTGGAAGAGCAATCAGTGCTCTTAACTGCCCAACCGTCTCTCCAGCCCCCACAGAAAAAAAATTTTTTAAATAGTTTTAGAGCTTTATTGTAGAAAGGCGGGGAGAAAGAGAGAAGGTAGAGAGAGGCTGGCCATGGCCACATGGAGAGAGGGGGAAAGGGAGAGAGAAAAGGCCCCGCAGAATATTTTTAAAGATTAATATTATTAACAGTAAATCCCAATACCAAAAAGAGATTTCTCCTGTACATCGGCAGTCTGTTTCCTTTAGCCTTTTAGGAGTCTGCTCTCTGTTAACTTCCATGCCTACCTAAGAGAACATGCCACAGCTCTAGCAGCCCACGCTGGAGCTCACTGATTTTGTGTTCTCTTCTCCCCCATTCCCTCTACTCTGAAACTCTCCATCCCTTCTCCAGGGCAAACGTGGGCTGAGAGAACCCATGGCCTTTTCTATTCTGTTTCTGCCTTCATCTTGGCCTGCTGTGATGTTAGCTTGGTTGTTTTGGACATTTTTCTTTTAGGAACAAAATTTATATACTTTTAAATAGGTAAATTCTTATCATAGACTCTTGCTGTGTGCTGTAATCCTTGTTTGCTCTGGTAAAAATAGGAAAGACTCCCGAGTGCTAGGATTAAAGGTGTGCGCCACTACTGCCCTGCTGAATATGAGATTATTAGTAGACAATAGACCTATAAACACTGAATCCTGCTCACTGAAGGCTTGTAAAATGTCATCTTATTTCCTTTGCTGCTGTATTACATGACATTTTTCTTTTTGAGACAGTGTCTCATGTAGCTGAGGGTAGCCTTAATAACTCTGATTCCTCTGCCTCCAACTTCCAAGTGGTGGGATTACAGATGTACACCAGATGTGGCCTAGTATAGAGGTTTCAAAAAGGGCTTAAGGGGAAAGTCCAGTCCTTCAGGAGGTAGGTCTCATGCTTTGTATGCAGTGCACTGAAGGAACTGAGGGATACATGAGAGCAGATGGGAAGGTGACAGGTGTGGTGACTTGTGGGCTTTTCAAAAAAGAGACTTTTACTTCAGGATTTTCCTTTGGTCATTGTTTATCTTGTGTGAATAGGTGTTTTGCTTGCGTGTATGTCTGTGAACTGTGTGTGCAGAGCCAGGAGAGGCCAGCAGAGGGCATTAGATCCCTTAGAACTGGAGTTACAGATGGTTGGTTGTTGGCTGTCATTTAGGTGCTGGGCATTGAACCCAGGACCTCTGGAAGAGCAATCATTCTCCTAACCACTAAGCCACCTTTCCAACTCCTTTATCATGTTTTTAAAAATAAGAATATTAAATATCTTGGCCTTCAAGTTTCGGTGGACAAAGGAAAGCTCATACTCGGCTTGTTGTCTTGTTTTCATGGTATCTTCATAATACTGATTTTTTTTTTAATTGCAAGATATTTGCTTAAAAAAATGTCTTGTTTATTCCAGGGGCTACGTTAAGTATGAGACCTGCCCCCATTCCAATAGAGGACCCTGAATGGAGACAAACACCTCCCCCTGTCTCTGCCACACCTGGAACCTTCCGACTTCGACGAGGGAGTAGATTTACCTGGAGAAAGGAGTGCCTAGCTGTCATGGAAAGGTAGGTTTCCTAGTCCTGTGAAACACTTGGCAGTCCAGTTTTGTTTCTAAAAGATAATATGAAGTCCAGATTCTAGCTCTGTGGGTATTCTGAAATATTAGAACTTCTGTGTTGGTGAGATAAGAGAGCTCATAAAGCTGGAGTTAGCATCTGTCAGCTAATTTTACAACTTATATTTGTCCTCTGCCAGGTAACAGTCTTTACAAAATTAAGATTTTTAGGGCTTTTGTTGTTTCTGCTGTTGTTGTTTTTGAGATAAGGTTTTTCTGTATAGCCCTGGTTGTCTTGGAACTCACTCCAAGTTGGCCTCAAACTCAGAGAGATCCTCCTGCCTCTGCCTCTGTAATGCAGGGATTAGGGCATACATCCCCACCACCCAGCTTAAAGATGGTATTTATAAATGTATATCTTTCCCTGATTTTGAAGAGCCTCTGTGCAGCTTGATTCTCATCAATGTTGAACGGTAGAGGAGAGCACTGAGATTCCCTTTCCTGCAGAAGACAGACCGTCTGTGAATGGATCCCAAAGACTACATGTGACAGAATCTGACCCATGGCTGGTCTCAGTACTTCCGACAGCTTCATTTCTCCCCCCCCTGACATGGTATAAACACATGCTTATAGCATAGTGCTATATTTAGTATGTATTCTACAGTAGATCTGACCTTTAAGGAGCCCCCACTTTCCAGCATAAGTGAAACATACAGGATTGTGATTTGTCAGAGACGTTGACAGCAACAGAGTTTCTTCTTACCTAATCAGACCACTAGTGTAGCATCCTGGATGGAGCATACGATGGAGATTTAGAAGTCCCAGAACCCCGATCAGGCTCTGATCAAGCCAGAGACCAAAACTGTATCCTTCTCGTCTTCAAAATGAAAATGTCAGTAGCCGACAATATGTAACTGAGGGTGTCTGCTCTCATTTCCCTGTTTCCCAGTGCATTGACCCCACTGCCTGAGGAAGGACAGGCTTTGCAGTGCTGGAGGTCAGATGGCGTACATGAGGTGACTAGGTAGCCACAATGGGACTGTCAGTTATGCACTGCTATGAGGTGCTCTCCCTCACTCTTGACTGTAGCTGAGAGTAGACCACATTCTCAGTAATAAGCCAGTGTCTTCCTGACTGACTGCAGTGTGGGGGGAAGACTTTAGTGTTCTGGAGATCTGATTGCAATCTGCTCCATTTCCCTCTTCTGTGAAATTTAATTCCTTCTGAAAGTTTGTTTCAAATTTCCACATAGCAGATGAGAATAAAAACAATGCCCAACTTAAATGAGTCACAACATCGTATATTTCTCTCTGGTGACAGAATACATTTTGATATTTCTTTGTGCCTAGTGTGGGTTTTCATTATACCAGTAATGCAATTAGTTAAAATTTTCACTAACATTCCAAAGTGCATTTATCACATAAAGTTGGTATGAGAAAGGATTAACCATTGAGAACATGCAAATAGTAGATGATACTATGCAAATAATAGAAAGCACATGACTCTTGATGTATTTTAGAGTGGAACCTAAGACTCAGAGGCTGGGGTTCCGTTTACTTCTGAGTTTTCTTTCATAGAATTGCACTGGCTAAATTTTAGTCAAAGGGATGCACAACATTTTATCTTTTTGTAAGGTTCCTATTTAGTTCTAACGTATTTTTAACCTTAATTTAAAATCTTCACCCTAGGACTCAGTATTTTCTGGCTTCATTTCATCTTACCTGGCACAGCTAGAGAAGGTGTGGCTCAGACCTGACTGATCAGAAATGCTGAAAGCCTTTCAAAGCACTGAGTAGCAATTGTCTAGATGATCTGCATCATCCAAAAATGGAACTTTGTACTCACAGAAGTGGAACATGAAGTCACCTGGCCTTAGAGTAGCATCATGCTTTTTGGCATAGACTGAATGTTTCAATAAATACATATGCCCAGCCAAGTAAGCCTTATTCAGATATGTTAGCATAGGATAAAAATCCAAAACTATTCCATTCAGCAAGATAAATTTCAAATCAATCAGAGAAGTGAATTTATATACATAGAAGAAAACATAAATTATCCTTTCGTATCCTGGAAGTGGGAGACATATTTTCTAACGGAAACTCATAATCCAAAAGCAGAAATGAAATGATGGATAAATATAGGTGGAAAGAACTTCTGGGGTAAAACTAACAAAGTAGAAAGGCATCACCCTTAATATAGAGTTCATACATGAGGTAAGACCAACAGCTGGACAGAAAGATGGACAAAAGGGACCAGACAAAAGTAATGCGACAGCTTCCTAAGCACACGCAAAGTTCTAAGATGATGATTGTTATTCTCCCTTATTGTCACTGTCCTTGAGACAGTCTACTCAGCCCTGGTAGTCCCCAGCTCATGGCAGGCCTCCTGGACCAGTCTCCAGGTATAAATCACTGCATCCCAGCAAAAACCACTTACTCTGAATCAAGAGTGAGTTGAATTAAAATTCTATTGAGGTGCCATCCTTCACCTGTCACACTGGCAAACAGTTTGGCAAAGTTTTCTCTTGATTAGGCTCCGCAGAAGTGTTTTCATCCATTTCTATGGAAATGCAAAACAGCAGCTCCTATGGAAGAGAGCCGGGCTATGACGGGGCAGTTACCTATGATTTACCTTTTAGAGCCTCACTCCTGTTTCTACTGACAGAAATACAAAATAATACCAGAATCCTGGCAGAAGCCTGAATGTATCTGTAGTGGTCTGGGTAAATAAGTACAGAAAATGAAAAGGCCACAGAGATGGCCAAGCGGGTAAGCACCTGCTGTGAAGCCTGATGTCCCAAGGTCAATCCCTGGAACCCACATGAACGTGGAAGGAGAGAGGCATCGCCACCGCGCTGTCCTATCCCCACACACAAGTGTATATGTACTTATAAGAAACAACCTCATTAGCCAGGCATGGTGGTACACGCCTTTAATTCTAGCACTTGGGAGGCAGAGACAGGCAGATTTCTGAGTTCGAGGACAGCCTGGTCTACAGAGTGAGTTCCAGGACAGCCAGNGCTACACAGAGAAACCCTGTCTTGAAAAACCAAAAAAAAAAAAAAAAAAAGGAAACCTCATTGAGATAGAGCCCACTTGTTTAGTGCCTTGAATGTACCTATAATCATGTAAGTGTCACCACATTTGCTTTTACAATACTGTCACTGTGCCCTCAGAACCTTGGGATCTAATGGAAACCACTCTCTTTCCTCTCATCTCTCTTAGTTCTATGTAACCATTAGTCTGTGTGTAAATGTGTCTTCTCTGGACATTGTAATATTATGAGTGACTCATAGGAGGCCAGATTAGAAGACTGTCAGAGTAACCTGTGCCTGAGTGAGGAGGGCTGGATGATAGTAAAAAGACAATGGGGTAGCACAAACAAAAGGCATAACTATCAGAAAGGAATGTGAGGAAAGACAGTGTAACTAACTGTATGTAGGAGGAGCATGGATGGACAGCAGCAAAGAGCATAGAAGGAGCTTAGCTTGGTGATGGTCAGGCATCCACTGAGGACAGAGTCTGTACCACTGGAGGACAGACATCCAGTGTCAGCATCCCCAGCCACCAGTTCTTATGGTTCTAAACTGAAGATTTAAGTGTAGTGATAGAGTAAAAGAAGATAAACTCGAAGTTAGACAAGGTTTGATACTAGCTCCCCAGGCAACCCAAAAAATCTTAAAACCCTACTGATTTATCTCATTTTAAATTCATGATCTCGAACCCCAGAGAGATGTTTAGTTCTGTCAGGTACTCATACTATGTCTTCCTGGTTCACCCTTTCCGCTTTCTTAAAATTACTTTACACTTCGTTTTTCCTCTGAAAACTCATCCTCCTTTTCTCGTGGTAACCTTGCTTGAGTGAGAAAAATAAAACACTTACAGAAGAGTGTCCACAAACTACAGCCTGCTAACATGTATGTGCGGAGCCATGGGCGTGTGCAGTTTCCCCAGTACCTCACCACACCCAAAGCACCTCAAGGATGCATTTCCCCAGGACTTAGCAGTGTTTGGCTTATCGTGGATCGTCATATACATATAAAACGTGACTGTTGCTTTTTTCCTTTTTTGACCTTTTTGCATTCTCTGTCCTGTGTACTTCACCTTTCCAGTACTGACTCCCCAAATCATTGATTATTATAAGGAGCAATAGTATGTGGTTCTATTTATAGAAAATATCCAGAGTAATCAAATTTGTAGAAAAAGAACATATTTGGCACTGGCCCAGACCAGGGAAGATAGAGGTCTGGGGGCCAGGAAACAGCTGAAGAGCACACTGCTTTTATGCTTTTATGAATATACTAAAATCACATTTCAGATATGTAAATTGCTCCACATGTGAGTCATACCTTAACAAAACTTCACATAAAGAAGGAAGGTGTTGTTTAGTCCGCCATCAGGAGCACCCCTGTTTACCATGCACATTTGATCCCCTCTGTGGTCCTTTTCCAAATGAGGCAACCCAGGTTCAAAGAGGTTAGATGACATCCTAAGGCTATAAATCCAGTGACCAGCTAAACTCCATGTGCCTTCTTAACCCAAATCTTATGCCCCGGGATTAGTATCTGTTTCAGCCTTCTGTTAGGTTAAGAACATATAAAGGCTTTAATAGGGAAAAGATGCAACACAAATGTGAAGAATATAATTGATGTTGGACCGCAGGAGCATGAGGAACACAGGCTTATTCTATCTGTATAGGTTGGTCTTGTTTCCTGTTTAGAACAGTATTTGTTGTTTTAAAGATTTGTTTATTTTAATGGAGAGTTTGGAAGACATTATTGGATAATCTTTGATTAGTTACTTATTAAACTTTTACTATATATTACCAAAAAGCTAGGCTTAGGTTTATATATCCACAAAATGGAAAATGTACATTTGATAGGCCTATATCTGCAGATAGTGTGAGATGAAAACTGGGACTTCCCGAAACCTGCCCCTTCATTCATTCAGTCAACCCCCTTCCGGTAATCGGGCAGTGTTGGGGAGAGAGATTAGAAACAGCTTTCGGTAGAAAAAGAGGTCGTGTAAGCTGGACTTGATTTCTGGAGGCAGGCCCCAGTATACTCTCCCTATATGCCTTTCAGAATCTGGCCATGGTGTGCCTTGGGAAACAGGTGTGCCTTGACTCTGTGGCTAGAACACAGAGAATGAGGCCCGGCTATTGTTCCTACTCCTGTTTCATATCAAAGGAAGAAGATAGAAGTTTCTAAACCACACCACAGGTTCTTTAACCCAGTTAAGAAAGATGGGAAAAAAGCAACAACCTTGGAAGCCTCGAGCAGGCTCAGCAGTAACTGTGAGAGTCCCTGGCAGTATCAAGTGGATGTGGTGACCACCTGGAGTCATGGAGTAAGACAGTTACTTACTGCTGTTATTCCTAGTCAAGTGAGTGAATGACTGTCCAGGAAGATACAGACGAATGGATCTGTGCAGGTTTTGTTGTTCTTATGGACCAGTTTACCTGTAATATGTTTTTGTTCTTGGGTTGTTTCCGTCACGTTCATCTTCTATAAGTAATGGAGAACAAAAATAAAACCCACCAGTAAACATAGAACCATGAAATTATAAGGAAAATGAATTTTGACTTTTTGACCTTTGAAATCAACAAAATAACTCTAAGGAGTTAATTTAAAATACTTGCCCCAGAAACCAAGGAATCAGCATGGAAAACAAGCTTGAGAGTAAGTGTCTCCTTCTCCCAAAATTCAAGTATCCAAAAATAGGTTCTTAGAAGAACTGCTGTCGTGAGCACAAATAGCACTGCAGCCACAGTATTATGGCAAACACAAATTAAATCAGAGCTCTAAACTTGGTGTCCCTGCCCTTAACCTGATGTGTGTATAATCTACATTTGAGACGTGTCTGACACACAGATTCATTTTACAGAATGTATTATTGCCTCCTGGGAGAATTAGTATGGAAGAGATGAATCGGTTTATAAAGCATGTTTCTTGAATGTTTGAGGGTTCTGTATTTTCATTCCCTTGGTCTTTAGCAGTTTGGAATTCTTCCCAGGACAGTTTGTTAGTGTAAGGTTTTGGTATCAGTCTCGTGCCTGTCTCTTTTTACTTACAGTTTCAGTGGATTCTTCACCAGCCGGGTTCTGGAGCGTATCGTGTGCAGAGACTGGCGCTCTAGCTGCAGGCTAGCACGGCCTGGGTACCGTGAGCACCCCTGAGAATGAGCTCAGCCAGAAGTCCGTTTTCCTTCATGTCCTCATAGCTTGTGGAGAGGTCCTCTCAAAGTCAGTGTTTACAGATGTATGGTAATGAACTGTCCGGAGTGTTCCCGTCTGAGGTGACATCGTTCACCTCACACTTCATCTAGATTCTTAGAATTACTAATTTTTTTTTTATTATTAAATGAGAAAACTACAAACTCATGACTTACTACTTAGAAAAAATTGACTTTTTATTTTTGGTTTTTATAACTTTATTATAATCACAAAGAATATTTCATCTTCTTTATTACTGTTTTGTTGCCCAATTGAGTTAGCCTGCTGAAGGGAGTATCTCATAAGCTCCCACATCTCAGAAGGCATGTTAGTAACACTGAGGAAAAAATGAGTGTGTTTTTTAGATTTTTACATTTAAGTGTGATTGCTTTTTAGCAAGTGGCTCCATCAATAATGGTGAATTTATTAAGTGGCATGCTGCAGCAAAGGATGGTCCTGGCTTAGTAAACTTGAGGGAATGTTAATGAGATGATAGGGAGCAGATGGAACAGTTGTGCTATCATGACAAAGTGTAAGGCAAGCTGAGTCATAGCAGCTCTTACCTGTCATCCCAGCACGTGCTGGGAGGCTGAAGCAGGAGGATCACTTATGAGTGTGCAGGAGCACGGAAAGCATACCAAGTTCAGGCTAGCCTGGGCGGCTGAGGGAGACTGTCTCAAAAGCCAGTAGTAACAGTACAGGTAATAAAGCAAAAGATGTGCGTGCAGAAAGATGAAGGTGGAGAGGCATGGTCAAATTTAAATTATTTGCTTTAAATGTTGAGTTTATATTTTTGTATTCTTTTCTTTTTCTTTGGTATCTGATGTTATAGTAATTAGGAATACATACTAAATATGTTCTAGGTATCCATAGGCAAGTCACTTGCTACAAAATGACTATTGTAAGACCATGGGGCTGGAGAGATGGCTCAGCAGTTGAGAGCTTCTCTGTAGGAGGACTGAGGTTCCATTCTTATCTCCCAAATGGTGGCTCACACCTGTCTATAACTCCATGCCACGGGGAGCCACCCTCTTCTGGCCTCTGCAGCACTGGACACGCATATGGTACACAGGCATACATGTTGGCAAAACACCCACACTCCATAAAAATAAGTGGAAAAAATAAAAAACCAAAACATGATGTTAGCTATCTATAGGAGTACAGTGATTTCGTGACTATTAAATGTTTAAAGGACACTCATGCTACGTGTTTAATAGCTGGTACTCTTCCTTTCACTACATGGTCAAGATAAAAAAAAAAAAAAAAAAAAAGTAGAGCGAATGAGATGACTCAGTGATTGAAGTCCCTACTGCCAAGCCTGACAACCTCAGTGAGGTCTCTGGCACTCACATAGCAAAAGGAGAGGGTCAACTCATGCAGGTTGACCTCTGACCTCCACATATACCGTCCTCCTAAAACCAATCAATCAATCTAAATTACAATAATAATATAAATTAATAACTTTCAGGGTGATTTTATTCAGCAGAAATTTTCTGAAGCGGTCACTTCAACCAGTTGAAGTCTGCTATGCCTTTCTTTTTAAAATAAAAACAGTGCAAACATAACATGTGTCCCTACGAGTTATACTTGTCAAGCTGAGACAAGAAGGTAGGTAGCCTGGGAAACTTCATCCTTTTTTTTTTTTTTTTTTTTTGAGGGGGGAGGTGCAGGGAGAAGACATCACTGTTCACTCTTCTCTGGTCCTGTGTGAGCAGTGGATGGTGGGTGGGACCTGGGCTGCCCTCACAGGAGAGTTTGACCACCAGAACAGTGGGAGAGGAAACACTGCAGAAACCTGGAAGCTGCTTCCTGTGGTTGTAGGCAGGATGCTTCAGGGGTTGAGAGGAGGCAGGGCACGTCGGTGGCAGGGGTGAGGTGCTGTGAGCATTTGTTGAGTCTGGCTGGAGTGGCATGTGATCTTGCACCCTTGACTGCAAGCTTGGCTTTCTGGGCATTTTGACTTGCATCCCTGCTGCAGTGGGTTCTAATCACACGCCCTTTCCTTGTCCGTTTTCCAAGATGTCTGCACTCCACTTTCCTCCCACGTATGAACTAAGGGCAGTGTTTCGGGTTTTTTTTTTTTTTCCATGCCCGTGACTCAAGATTACAGGTTGAGAGGGGGGTGATTTATAGGACAGCATAGGAATTTAAAATTTGAAACTGGTTGAAAAGTCTTTCCATACTTCCTTTCTGAAGTCAGAGCCGACATGGAAGGGAGTAACTTGACAATCTAGCCATGCTAAATCTTGTACAAATCTTCTGATTCTGTTCCCATATTATAAAGAGACTTTGTTATTTATAAAAATTACAGAATTTGGTTTTCTCGCCAACCTGGTGCGTTGTTGGGATAGAATTATAGACAATACAATTGCCAGAAAGAATTATCCCCCATCTGCCCAGTGTATTTTACCTGGCATTTTAGTGGCATGTTTTATATGCTCCAGGCAAGCATTTTATTAGACTCGGCAGGCAAAGAAGCTGCATGGCAATAGGCGTGAAGGCTGATGCTTCCCAGGGTAATGGGAATGGGACTGAATGAGTAGGTAAGGAGAGCCCACAGCCTCAGCAAGGGTCAGCTCTGTTAGCTCTGTCTACTCTGGACGAGCCAGGCTCAGAGGAGACGCAGAGCAGTATAGTATCTCTCGATTTTCTTCAAAATTTTAAGGCTGTTAGGTCAATCCAAAGGTAAGTACTAGTGAAGGATTTAAGCTTACCCCCGCTGAAGTGACTCAGAGACCTCTCTCGTTGCTTCAGTGTTGTCCTTCCATTCCTTCATCATTGTGCTGTGGTGGCAGGGTTGAGCTCCTGACCTCTGCTCTGCAGTGAGTAGGACTAAAGCGCATGCCCTCTGCCTCCCGACATAGTTTTGCCATCAGCTCGGCTTCCTTTCCCCCCTTCCTGATGTCAGCGCTGGTTGAGAATAGGAAATGCTGGAGGGATAAACTATAAATTTTGGAATTAATAGGTACTGGAGGCTGAATTTTAAAATGAGTTTCTCCTCTCCCATACCCTTGTGGAATTACTCGAGTGGAACGTAATGGGCTGCTCCTCCTGTGCCTCTGCAAGGAGAAGGAAGTTCTTAGCATTTACATGAGACAGCAGGAGCCTGGACATGACCTCATTTCAATCCATTAGACTATTTGAGGAAAAACAACAAAACTTTGCCACTTATTGACAAGTAAAGCTATCCCAATCCATTTCTCATAGCCAATAAGAAGATGAACTGTCCTTAAATGCATTTTAAAATTGGCAAATTATACTTCCTAGTTCCTTTCTGGTCAAACAGAAATAGCTGAAAGAAATTATCATGACGCTTTTGAGGTGGATAAAAGTCTTCCCTTTCTCTTATGAATGCTTTGGCAGCAGTTGTTATTTTTAACAAACAATGATGTACCCCTATTTCTCTAGTCCCTGACAGTTAAGTAGAATAGAAAGCCTGTGCTCCACATGCCCTTCTGTAGCCATAGTCTACAAAGAAACAGCACAGTTAGGTGACTATTGGTACCATGAGAGTCACAGTGAGGTATGACGGCTTCATCAGAACATGAACTTTAAATATGTAAACACTGACATAAATGAAGGTCAGCTTATGACTAACTGAAAACTGTGGGAGACAAGTGAGTCTTTTCTTCTTAGGATTCAAATATTCCAGCTATTACTTTGTATCCATCCTGTGGTAGATACTAGGAGGAAAAAAAAAAAAAAAAATATATATATATATATATATATATATATATATATATATATATATTCTCTCTCTCTCTCTCTCTCTCTCTATATATATATATATATATATATATATATATATATATATATATATTCTCTCTCTCTCTCTCTCTCTCTATATATATATATATATATATATACACATACATACATACACTATACACACACACACACACACACACTCACACACACACACTAGGGGATCAGAGGCAATCTTGGCTCTTCTTATAGTATGGGAATGAGTGTTAGAACCTAAGATCCCAGCTTCCATGGGGCTTGCTGTGGCAGTGGCAGGATATGGACTTGGGAGTAAGGGTTCTACTTGCTTGTCTTTTGGTTGAAGAAGCTTAAATATCCTGCTGAGGTTTTTTTAAGATTTATTACTTTTATGTAGATGAGTACACTGTAGCTGTAAAAATGGTTGTGAGCCTTCATGTGGTTGTTGGGAATTGAATTTTAGGACCTCTGCTCGCTCTGGTCATTCCGCTCACTCAGTCCCTGTTCGTTCTGGCCCAAAGATGTATTTATTATTATAAATAGGTACTCTGTAGCTGTCTTCAGACAAACCAAAAGAGGGCATCAGATCTTATTACGAGTGGTTGTGAACCACCATATGGTTGCTGGGATTTGAACTCAGGACCTTTGGAAGAGCAGTCAGTACTCCTACCCCCTGAGCCATCTCGCCAGCCCCCTGCTGAGTTTCATACAAAATGTATGTCCTCTTTAAACTGTACTTGGAAACCTATGTACCATAGAAACCCTGGGTATGATATAGTGTCTCATACAAATTATTCTGTTCTATTGCTTTGGTAACATGCAATACATTAAAAGTTCAGATTAGGGCAGAAGAGGTTGTTCCGTCTTGTAGAAGACCTGGGTTTGAGTCCTAGCTCACAGCCAACACTAACTCCAGCTCTGGGAGATCTGATGCCCTCTTCTGACCTCTGCTGGCACTGCACACATGCATGTAAAATAAGATTTAAAACGTGTGTTTTTCCAAAGCCCAGACTTCATTTCTAACTCTCTTGAGACTGTCGTATAGCCATCATCCTTAGGCAGACTTGTCATCAAAATAGCCTTACTGTTTAGTTTTCTCTTGGAAGTTTATTAAACCTGTGTACAGTGGCTAAACAGCCTTTCAGTATATGTTCTATCAGGTAGTATCAGAAACTAATTTTACTTTTGTTTGTTTGTTTGTTTGTTTGAGATATGATCTTACAATATCTCAGGCTGAACTGGAACTAACTGGTATGTAGACCAGAATGGCCTCAGAATCAGAGAGATCTGTCTACCTCTGCTTCCTTAGAGCTAGGATTTAAGGAGTGCTTCACAATTCCTTGCTTTTTATTGTTGTTTTTAAGAAAAGGTTTTTTTTGGGGGGGGTATTTTGATAAGATTCTCTATAAGATAAGGTTCTCTATAACTTAACCTTTTAGAAGGCTACTAAAGGCCATTACCTACCCTCTGATAGTTTGGCTTCAGGAAGTGCCAGGATAACCAGAGACCAATACACCCTGATTCTTCAAGAGATCTTGACCAAAAGCAGAGACTTTATTGCCACCATAAGTCTAAGAGTTTACTTACTTGGTTTGCTATTTATGAATTAAAAAAAAAAAAATGATTCCCCTGGAAAATCAGTTCTCTTTTTAGGCTCAGACATTCTTTTAGTAGGAATGTGCATTTTACAAAAGTGTGCATTGACCCTAAGGAAAAAAGACATCTAGGGAACAATGAGTTGATCAATCCTCTTTCGTTGATCTTTCTATTATGATACATTATTGGTGGGCAGAGTGTGAGGAACTTAATTCTCTATCACCTTCCAGCTCTCTCTGACAAACCTAATTCCTATCAGGAAAACCGGACAGAAGGCAAAAGGTGCAGCTACCGCCTGGCTGCAGCCGAAGCAGATCGCAAGAGGAACTCACCAGCCCCGATGCCCAAGAGTTTGTGAACTTTCTGCTGATTTAACTTGTTTAGCACTCACATTTGGTGGTTCCTCTAGAAAGTTAGTGGGCCAGCAGAACCAAACACCACCCTTACACACTCTCTTCTTTATTGTTAAAATGGAGCATGGCCCAGATGCTTGGTGAGGTCGCCAGAGTCAGTCAAGCTGCTTGTCTCAGCTGAGTGCAGCTTCTTAGTTCTCATTCTGTCTCTGTCTCTGTCTCTGTCTCTGTCTCTGTCTCTCTCTCTCTGTCTCTGTCTGTCT
>NC_034597.1:55833223-55835518 GCF_900095145.1 Mus pahari | reverse complement strand
CTCTCTCTCTCTCTCTCTCTCTCTCTCTCTCTCTCTCTCTCTCTCTCTCTCTCTCTCTCTCTCTCTCACTCTTACAAGAGCACAAATCTACTTGTATTCATTTACTCTCCATTAGTTTAAATCCGGGATGGGTACAGCATCACACGGATTCTGTGTCAAATGGCCTTTGCAGGAAGGTTGCTTCGGAATTTGGCTTGAACCACATACTACTGTTCCATGGGCCCGAGTTACTTTTCCCCAGATTGCTCTGGTTTTGTTTGGTTTGCCTCCAGGAGTCACTGTATTGTTTTTGCTTTGTACACATTAGCACATCTTTTGCCTAAGTAGAACATAAACACCTTTAATTTTAAGAGGAGTCGTGTGCTCTCTTTGGTTCCAGAGACCTTGCTTGTAGCCAGCAAACATGGCCTTGCACCACAGCCTTCCAGACACACTTGCTTTTTTTCAGAAAGCCTGTTCCCAGCAGGCCCCAAAATACCGCCCCCCAGAGTTTAGCAGCAGAAACTACTTCACCACCACCTTGTTTTCCTTTACTGCGGTGGGAGCCTGCCCAGCCAACTGTTTGCTCTGTTCCGTTGTGTTTCCCGAGAGCTCCGGAAGAGCCTCCATCTCTAATGACCTGGATGTAAAACGTCCCTTGGGTTCATGTGTTTGAAACTGTGGGCCTAAACTTCTGATGGTGTTTTGGAAAGCGGTGGAACTGTTAGAAAATGGGGCCTAGCTGGAGGAAAGGAATTTCTTGGGGATGGGTCTTGAAGTTTATAACCCGGCCTGGCTTCCCTCCTTCTTTTTGACTGGTCTGCTGAAATGTGAGCAAGCACCCAATGCCTTCCCTACCATGCCCTGCAGTATCCCTTAAACCATGAGCCAGAGTCAATCCTTCCTCGCTTAAATTGCCTCTTCCAGACAACTTAGGACCAGCAAAGAGGAGAGTAATCAATGCCTATATTCCTGGCTGTCAAGGAACAGGTGGTCAACCAAAAACTGGCATCTCATCATCCTGAGAAGGAATTAGTTGGAAGCCTATATCCTATAGTGTTTGCAGAGGTATTGCTGCATGTAGGTTAAGCAGTGTAGACATAGGCTGGTAATGTATAGTGAGGATGTACTCCAGAGTTTATTTAATCCTCTGCTGCTCAGGGAAAAAAGGTGGGTCAGCGTTGTAGTTGTCCCCTGGGTAATCATGGTTCCTTTTTCAAGGAAGTGAAGCCCTTGTGTGAGATGCAGCTCTGGACCTACAGTTCTTTCTCTGGCACTGTCAGGAGCTCTCATGAGATTGGCAGGACCTTAAGCCACTGGTTCATCTTTGGGGATTTGCATTGGATATCTTTAATGAAGTCAAAAGCAGTAGCCTATCTTTAGCCAACAGTGGCCATTCCTGTTAGGCCTTTAAGCCAATGAACTGTGTCAGGATACCTCAAGGTCGTGACCTTGAGGAGGGTAGTTCTTTGTCCTTTGTGACTCCATCTATGAAGTTCATACCCTTACTACAGGTGGAAGGAGCTGACCTTGTGATTTTCCATACAACTCAAAGGTTTTTGATTCCTTGCCAGGGTCTGCTCTGCTGTCTGTCTAAATCCACAATTGTCTGTGCTGTGGGCTTCCATAAGAATTAATGAATGAGGATTTGAAAAGTCATCTTTTTGTGTTTTTAGTCTGTCCACAGGCCAGTACTAATTCTTCTGTTTAAAACTCTCCTTTCACAAGCTTTTCTGTTCTGAAGTTTTAAGAAGATGCTGTCAAACTCTGAAAACATGCAGCCTCCTCTGGAACAGAACTCATTTATATTTTAGCTTTTCTCTTCGCGTACACCTTTTAAAAGGTTGATGGGGGAAAGAACTGTTATTTATTTTATTCTGCCCGTAGAATTCAAAATGAGCTCATCGGTAAAAAGGCATTAGTGCAGGATGGCTTCTGCTTATCAAACTCTAGTGCGTTTATGAAACATGCTCTGAAATGTTGCTAAAAGGTTCAAGGCAAGCTAAGAAACTTTATTATTTAGTAATAATTATGTAGAATTGCACTTCTCTCACATCATAAGGTGGCAAACTTTCTTTTGCGTTTTTCATTATAAAGTTACTATATGGCTGGTGTGTAAAATGTGAGGAAATACAGAAAGATCTAAAGTAGAAGTGAGCTCTCATGCTCGCTGTTGGTGGTCATCAACACTTACCATGTTTTTAGTCATATGTCTGTGTGTTATATACACACCTTTTCAAGCAGCAGAGACTAATACCAGCTGTGTAATTCTATATAAACTATCATTACATGACTTTTTTTTTTTTTTTTTTTTTT